>NW_009728171.1:1423-1789 GCF_000703405.1 Apaloderma vittatum | reverse complement strand
ACTAGATCAGGTTGCTCAATGCTGCATCCAGTCTGGCATTGAACACTCCCAGGGATGGAAGATTTGCAACTTTTTTGGGAAACCTGTGTCAGTGCCTCACTACCCTCAAGGTAAGGAACTTCTTCCTTACAACTAATCTAAACCTGCGCTCTTCCAGTTTTCAGTCAGTACCCTCACTCCCAGTACAAACTGCCCATCCCTGGACCTCTTCCAGTACAGGCTGAGATCCTTTCCAGTATAAACTAGACACTCCTGGACCTATACCACTATGGACTCAGAGTAAACTGGATCACTGTGTACCTCCCAGTACAGGCTCAGGTCCCTAACGAATACAGAATCACAGAATCACAGAATGTTAGGGGCTGG
>NW_009728171.1:733-1135 GCF_000703405.1 Apaloderma vittatum | reverse complement strand
CAAAGTGGACCATATAGGCCTCTCACCACACACACTGTGATCTCTCACGGCACAAAGTGGACCTCCCTGGACCCCTCCCAGTACCAACTGGGATCCCTTTACTGTACAAACTAGAAGCCCCTGGAATTTCCCAGTAGAGACTGGTAACAATCCAGTAGTAACTGGAAATCCCACATGGTCCGGATGCTGGTGGTGGTTTGCCCAGGCTCAAGAACTGGGCAGACCTGGAGGATGCTGAACATGGAGCTGGGTAGATTTGGCAGTCAATGACGACCCTGGAGCTGGGCAGATTTCGTGAGCATCGCCATGACCGAGCATTATAGACCGTGCAGCCTCAACAGCTGAACACCTGGAACAGCCGAGACATGAGGGTGTTTCTGTTCGTTCAGACAAATTTGGCGT
>NW_009728171.1:0-620 GCF_000703405.1 Apaloderma vittatum | reverse complement strand
CCCTCCCCTTCCCCCCAGCCATATCCTGTTTTGTTTTGCTAATTGGCCTGAGGATGGTCCCACAGAAAAGGACACAAGCACCAGCAGAAGAGTTGGCTTATTTTATTATCTATTTCAAAATATTACAAGAAGAAGGCAATGCAAGCTTATAATGCTCTATTTTTAAGCAGCAAGGAGAACAATCAGGGTAATGCACCTAATTATTACTACACAGGGTTAGCCACAGGTATTAACAAAATTTCAGTACCCATGGCTCTGATATTATAATCCAGATGCCCAGTTGCTGTGAAGTCCTTGTTGCAGCAAAGGTTCTGGAGAACTGTCTCGGCAATTGGGAAGTCCTACCCAGTGCATCTACTCGTAGATGAGGGCTCCAAATTCGCTGCAAGAGGGTCCAGCTTTTATACTATTACCTTACTTAACATCAACTCGGGTGTTGTTCGCTTCATTGAATTCCTCCCACAGCCTGACCAGGGCTAAAGGAAGAATACAAGGGAGTGTCCCTACCTATTTCGGTCCTTCATCACATATTTCTCACCCAAGCCAGGCCTCTGGTCTCAGGTCTTTGAGCAAAGCAAGAGGCAGCCATTTTCCCAGCCTTGCACTTGGCCTTTAGATAA
>NW_009728170.1:0-501 GCF_000703405.1 Apaloderma vittatum | reverse complement strand
ACAGTGCCTAAAATTCAGTATCTGAGCTAAAGCACACCAAATACGTTTGAGTGAATTCCAAAGTTCCTATTGGCTTTGTTCGTGGTACAGATTTCGAAAGCAGACAATTCTCTTTCACTCACAGAGAGAAGGTTGAAGTAAAGCAGTATCATGTGATTGCCAGCCCCAGAGCAAGTCACTTAAAGATCTGAGCTAGATGTCACAAAATGGGCTTGAAAGAAGCACAAAATTCTTCTGGGCTTCTTTCGTGGCCAAATACTAAAAAGAGTACGCGATTATGTCTTGCTCTCTGAGTGAATGTTGCAGGAAGGAAAGCTCAGCTCAGGGCCAAATTCAGGGTTTGTAAAATTCAGGACATGAGCTAGAGCGCACAAAATAGGCTTGATTGAAGCACAAAATTCTAATCTGTGAATTTAATCTGTAAATCTTTCGGTTTGTTCAGTATTATTTTTATCCGTGTTAGATAGTGCCTTACATCTTATGTGAGTGAAGGTAAATCTG
>NW_009728169.1:3880-10047 GCF_000703405.1 Apaloderma vittatum | reverse complement strand
CCTCCGCCCTACAACCCCGACCCCAGCCTCGTCAGGTAGGGAAGGCGCCCGGTGCCTCCTCTGTCTCGTCCTCCAACGTTTCTTGCTGTTGTCCCTCACTCTAACCTTCAGATCTGTCTGGCAACCGGTCAACTGGCCACTGGTCCCAACTGAGAAATCACTGCTCATGAGATCACGTAGACTGTTCTCATCTCAGAAACCAAAGCCCAGCTACCTGGCAGTTAGAACCCTCTGTTGCCCTCATATAGCTCTATCGGGGTAACCCGTCCCCAATTAATTAATAATTAAATGCATCCAAATGAGAGTCTGTCCCTGCATGTCAAACCGGCACGTAGCTTGGTGAACTTCCCCCTTCCCCTCCCCACCCAGCAATGGCTGGAAATCGCTCCACGTGGCTCATTTCCATCAGGAAACGCATTAACAGGTCTGCAGCCACTTTTTAACATTTCAGTCTTTAAAAAGATGTTTCGACAAGGAGCCCTTCCCTGGGCTGGGGAGCTCACCGCAGCCCCTCGCCTCTCCGGTGACCCGAGACACAGTGTGCCTCTGCGGGGATGGTTGCGAGCACAGCTCTTGTTTTGTGAGAAGTTAATGCCACTTTATTTTCCAAATTTTTTCTGCAGTTTTTTAACAGGATTGGGGTGTCCAAACTGCATCGACTATTTCACCTCACAAGGGTTACAGAATATTTACCACCTGCAGAACCTATCCATAGAGGTAAATGCTTTGGGAAGATCTGTTCTTACCACTCGTTTCTGTCAGCTGTTGATCCAGAAAGCAAGGACAAAACTCTTATAAAGGGAAAACTGTGCACCAACCCATCCCACAGTGTATCTGCTCCCCAGGATTTATGCCTCAGGTAGATTTTCCACCCAACACAGAAAAACTGGCTGAGGTACTCAGCAAAATAACCCAAAGCCCCCTGAGGCAGCAGGAGTGAGTCTGAAATCTCACCTGACCTTACATCTCCCCCTGTAAATCTTTAAGGCAAAAGAGGCTGAATAAGGGAGTTAAACCTGGGGCATTTGTACTAAGGGAATCCTGGAATGAAAGAGTCCAGGTCAGGCAAAAGCTGATGTGAAAAACAGAGGGGATGCTGGAAGCACCTGAGCCGCTGCCGGTCCCGGTTCAAGTGTGACCTCGCAGTGATGGTGTCGAAGGCAGCTCCAAGGCAGGGGCTTCCCCAGCCCATCAGGGTAATGAGAAGGAGGGAAAAAGTAAATCTTAAACCCTTTTCAGCCATAGAAATCCCCATAAATCCCAGAGCTGGCGTTCTGGCTGAGACAAAGCTCCTGTCCCGCTCCCGTTTTGCCCCCAGGCAGTCTGGAGTAGCTGTCGCCTGCCTGGCAGCTACAACAAACCACCGCGCTTTGTTGACGCGGCTGTTGGAGACACGATGATTTTTCATTGGTAACCGGGGCCAGTTGCGTAACCTTAGCCTGGTTTTGGACCATTTTCTGCACTAACTCCGTGACCGTCTGTAAGCTGTTCAAAGGAAACGTTTGGTCTTGGCCAAAACCTGTATCAGATCGCTGAGCTGTGTGTCCGAGTCGGCGTTTGTATTTACTAATTGCATACTCGCTGTCTTCTCCGGTTAACACTCACGTGAGTCTCTGTGTTTGGCATTAACGTGGATCTCTGGCAGCTCTCCGCTCCAACGGGGCTCGTTCTGGTGCAGTCCTGAGGTTGTCGACCTCGTTTGGCCCCCGCATCAGAGCCGCCTGTTATTGCCCACGTGGGTGCGATAGAGCGGGATGGCGGCCCCAGGGCTGGTGCTGCTCAGTCCCGGAGCAGAGGAGAAGCCTGGGCTGGTCGCCTGGCTCTTGGTGACAAATGAGAAATCACCCCTGGGCTTGGTGCTGTGACCTGGGGTAGGTCCAGCCCTGCCACCGCCAGGTGCTCAGGGATCACACCCACGTGTTCCCCAAAGCACAAACTCAGGGGTCCGGGACTCGCTCCCACCGGCGCGGTCACGTCTCTGCTGGCTCTACCTCAGCGATGTTGTCCTTCCAGGATCTCGGAGCACTGAAGATCCCGGAGCAGTACCGGATGATCATCTGGCGAGGCTTGCAGGAGCTCAAACAGAGCCATGACTACGGGGCGCAGCAGCTCATCCGCTAGCAGCAGCACCGCCTCCCCCATCTCCATCGGCAGCTCGGGCGAGCTGCAGCGGCAGCGCGTGATGGAGGCCGTGCACTTCCGCGTGCGCCACACCATCACCATCCCCAACCGCGGCGCCGCCGACGAGTGGGCAGACTTCGGGTTCGACCTCCCGGACTGCAAATCCCGCAAACAGTCCATCAAGGAGGAGTTCACGGAGGGAGAGATCAACTGAGGCTCTCCGGAAGGCAGCGGCGAGAGACCAGGGCAGGGAACTAAACCCCGTACGAAAAATATTTTCAGCCTGAGGTGTCTGGAAAAGTGTATTTTTGTTGTCCAGAGAGGAACTGCGAGCCGTGGGTGAAAGCACGGCGCTGAGCCGCGCCCGAGCTGCCTGTCCCGGAGCTTGGGCAGAGAGGAAGAGGAGGGCGGCTGAAGCAGCTCCCCCGAGGACCCACACTCCTGCCTGCCCGCGGCACGGGAGGCACCTCCCGGTGCTCTGCACCGTTTTGCGTTTCGCAGGATGATGCCCCCAGCCGAGAGACACGTCGTCAAGCTGGCACGTCGTCGTTGTCGTCCTCACTCACCCGTCCTCCCGGTGCCCAAACCCGGGGGGTCTTCACCCACGCAGGAAGGACGGAGCCCTCGCCCGTCCCACCTGTGCACAGACCTGCCAGGGGCTGACGCGACCGACACGACCCGCCTTCCCGACGGGCGGCCAAAACGGACCCCCTTCCTCCAGTTCCTTGTAGAGCAGAACAGAACCCGTTTGTCAGCTCCCGACGCGTTCATGTACTTAAGTATTTGTGTATATAAACCAAGCAAAATGTACATACAGTATACTCATCGTGCTGTAAGGAGAAAAAGATTTATTTTCATGTAAGCTATAAAAATTGATACTTACTCCTGAGACACTAGAGTGTCAAGTAAATTAATTCCATGTTCTAGAATGTAAACATGCCGAAAATCGTGTCTCCAGCCTTTTCTATTCAAAAAGCTTTTTCTTTCTTTTCCTCCACCTTCCAGGCAATTGCAGGGGAGGGGGCAAGGCAGTGACTTCTCCTGGGAAGTCAGAGCTCTGGACAATCCCTCCCGGCTCCACCGGGAGTTTTGCAGACAGGTCAGACCTGGCACGACCAGGAGCGTGAAAGGTGTAAACCTGATCCGACTGTGGGGCAAGGAGGCAGACTGGGCGACCACTTCAGGTCTTCCCACTTCCTGCTTTGCGTTTCTGGTCCCTTTTTCCATTTTTTCTGGTCTGTTGATTCAGGCTGGGAAAACCCCTCAGCAGAAAAAGCAAGGACACAAGCAGGCGTGTTCCCTCCCTCCCGGGTTTGACGTCCCACGCCGGGTCTCGGAAGCGGCGTCGCAGGGAAGGAGGGAGGGTGGGAGGGCCGGGAGTGGCTGCATTTGCCCCTTAGCCTTGGGTCACCCAAGATTTTGGGCAGCCTGAGGGGATCCCCGACGTGGCTGAAATGTGACCCCGTGTGCTGAGATAAGGGCTCATTAAAGTGCTGTAATGCTTTAAAGGCTCTGAAACACTCATTCACGTTTTCATTCACGTTAACCTGCCGGCAGTATTAACCGATCGACTCCAACCACGGCACGAATGGTATTTTTTGCAATGTTATCTTTGGAAAATGTGTTATTTTTATAGCTGTGGTTTCTCTTTTTTTTTTTTTTTGTCACCCAATAAAAGCACACGTGGGAATTACAGCATCTGCCAACTCAAGTCTTGCTTAGGGTGTCCAGCAAGCATCCTCCCACAGCGGCGCAGAGCGAGCCCCCAAAGGGTCCCACTTCAGCGAGTACCTGCTTCTTTATTGCCAAAACTTTTTTTTTTTCTGCAATAAATGACTAGAAAATGGAGCCTGAAATGGATAATAATCTTTTATCGTTAAGACACAGCTTTTCTGAGTTGTAAAACTACACCGTTAAAAATTATTTCCATGAGAGAACTGTCTTCGGTTACAAACATCGCTGCTAGTTCTAGTTTTAGTAATACATACTCCATACGTAGGAATTGGAAATTGGTTGAACTAAAGAATCTTGCAAGAAGCACCATTCATAAGCTAACGCTCAAGGCAAGAACATTATTTTAATATAATAAAAAAATGCTTTCGAAAGACCTTGAAAATCAGCGTGTGAGAAATGTAAAACAATCAGATCCATTCATCTGCCAAAAGCTCAACACAGGAATACAAAGGTACAAAGAACCTGGTTTAAAAGCAGACTCGCCCGTTGTCGAAGGCACTATCTTTTTTCTATGCTATATATCCCAAATCTGCTGGACCATAAAAAAAATTACCTTTAAAATACGCCGTCACGTTTGCCCTTCCTGCACTCAAAGAACAGGATTATTAGGTCGTTCGGCTTCGCTACTAAAACGTTAACGTACGACATTTGCATTTCAGCAGTTTTTTGCTTCCAGCCGGCAGCCTCCTCACTGTGTGGGGCCCTGTACAAACTCACAGGTTGTATTCAGAAAAAAACCCTTTCAACAATGCGGGGTTTGTTACTGAAATTGAAATGCCCAACTGTGCTGCTCCTCTATGGAACCAGCCTCAACCCACGGTCTTGCTCCGAAGCCTCTCGCCTCTCTAAGGCCAGGGTGGCCAGAGCTCCCCATCCCCGCTGCTTCACTGCTTCTCCCTGCCCCTCCAAGAAAATTAGATCATAAGCTCTTCTCAAAAAGATTTAGAAAACTCAGTAAAAACTACAAACGGAACAATAAATAGGAGGCCCAGAGGTGAGGTCAGCACGGATGTCCTACTCCTGCCTGCGCTGGAGGGAAATGAGCACAGACCAGCTGGATTCTCCGGGATTTTTTTGAAGCGTGACGGCGTCTCACCTTGGAAAGCTGCCGGGACAACCGCTCCCATCACGGCAGTGGTCTGTGTCCCCGTACCACAGCCCGAGGAGCATCGATCTTCGTCCAGGAAAAGAGAGCTCCAGAGCCAGCAGAGCCCTCCAGAGGGAAAAGCCGCCTGGATGAAACTGGGCTCCAGGAAACAGCCGCAGCCTCCACGCCGAGCACTTCTGGTTCAGAAGCGCCTCTGTCTGCTGGGCACTCCCAGCAGAAAGGTCAAAAGCCCAAGTCTCATGTTAAGGTTACAGCGGTGACATCGCTGGGTCGGAAGGTGTCACCGTAGCGCAGCTCAAGGGTCACCCTGCGCTGCAAAACCAGGGTCACATCACCTCGGCTTTGATCGCAGACGAATCTATCGCTTCGCTGCGCAGGTCGACAGCGGATCCGTTTCTCCAGGACTGTTCGGCAGCTGCAGCGACCTGAATCGTCCAGAGAAACTGCTCTTTGGTTATCGCGGGCGGCTCCTTGCCTGCGGGGACAGGAACAAAGCGCGGGGTGAAGCCCGTATCGCCCCTCGCTCTGCCTTTCACCACATCCCCACCCATCACGGCATCTCAAGGCTTCAGCTCCCTCTCCTTCCTGCCCCCGTGATTAAAAACCCACGTTTCTGTCAGTGCAGCCGGCAGGACAGAAGTACCGGAATTCCTCCTGGGCAGCCAGGACTCTGGACAAGGGTTCCCTTGCTACTACAAACAGCTGCTTGGTTCACAAATGACAGTAAGGCCCAACACGACTTCCCCTCCCAACTTTCATCTCTTCTCAGAGCGCGGTTTCAGATCAACACTCCATCCCTCACCGACATGAAAGTGAGAAAAGCAGCTGAGTCATTCGTTTCCATTTACTGAAGCGAGGCCGGTTGGGTGCACTTTCATCCAACAACCTGCCCCACGCAGGGTTTTACCGCGCTGCACCATCCTGCCAACACGTGTCTGGCGCTCGCCAGGACACAAACCAGCCCGTGAAACCCCGCGTGTGCTCACGGGGAGCTCACTCATCCCCTGCACAATTCTTCAGCTTCACCAGGACGAACCTCATGCCCAGTTTTCACATCTACTCGCTTTCTTTTGGGATTTCAGACACAAGCCACCGAACCACGGTCGCTATTGGAAAGGCTTCCAGGGGAAGATTTTGAGGCAAGCAAATCCAAAGCGGCACTGGCCACGAGCTTCGTCCCACCTTGCAGGGTCCTCAGGAAGTG
>NW_009728169.1:0-3860 GCF_000703405.1 Apaloderma vittatum | reverse complement strand
GTGGGCATCCCTGTAGCGATCAGCCTGGGTCTGTGAGTACATGGGAACTGCCGTGCCGTGCTCCGTAATCCCCAGGGGATTCTGATTATCTACCCGTAACGTTCCCTCCGAACCGTGAACCTGCAGGAAGGCAGCAAACAGGACGGTGAACAGCGGTTTTAAGTTATCGTGCTTTCGGTCTGAAACACCTGGCTCGTCTCTAGAAGCCCTTTTTTTCACAACCCAGAGGAAAAAGCAGACACAAGTCACCTCGAGTCTCTGGTCACAGCTCCTCGTGCAGTGCTGACTGACGTCCAGAGTTACGATCGCTCCGCTGGGGAATTTCATGCTGACCACGACCCTGTCGGCGTCCTTCAGGCAGGCCATATCTGCGTGGTGAAAAGAGCCCTCACTCACACCGAGCACGGCAAAGCAGCAACTGCCAAGTGCTCCTCTGCCTCCTTCTTCCAGCCCATGGCCAGGACAGGGCAGACGGCCCCAAATCCTCCCTCGGGCAGGTTGGTTGGTGCATTTCAAGGCTTTGCCATAGATGGTAAAACCGCACACGGCGCCTTCTAGCACCAGCCAGCCAATGTTGGCGGCAGCTGCAATTACCTTAATTAAAACTTTGCATTTCCAACCAAAAAAAGGGGCAGCTTCCAGTTTTATGGTTAGTTTAAATTAGTCCGGTAACCCAGAGCGTGCCCGGCAGCTTGCCACAACCCAGAGCAAATCCACATCTTTAACCGTGCTGAGATCAACAGGAAAGTGTCAGAAGAAGCAGAGAACTGAGCAAGACGGCCCCGACGTTCTTGTGAGCACAAAGCTCTGCTCGGTGTTTTCTGTGCCCCGGTTTTCAATGGCAAACCTGACACGAGTTCAGCGATACCTCTGCAGCCACCAATTCACACCAGGGGGAGCTGCCAAAATTCAGAAATCATCCCTAAAAGACCCTGCCTACTGCAACCTCCCGAGAAATCCGCCTTCTACTTCCCTAGACTATTTCTTCAACTGCTTTATGACGGGAAAACTATGCTGTGGCTGCCGTACGCTCTTCTCAATTTCAGTACTGAAGTCCAGAGTTACATAATAAACTATCAAAAGATTTATTCTTACCTGCACAGAACGCATGCCCCAGGGAAAATACTGTATCTGGTGCGCTCTCTCCCAACAACAAACTGATAATATCTATATCGTGCACAGCGGCATTATAAAAAATCCCACCTGGAAGAAGCAAAACTGGGCATTAAGGTCTCCACATTTAAACCTCACAGTCAACACGTATTTCTGAACTGCACCGAGATCTACACGGAAAAAACACCCTACATCAAATAAACTAATGCCAAAAGCAAACAGGAAAACACGACAAAAATAAAAGCACAGTAAAGAAAACGCTCCTCAGAGGAAAAGCCGTGTGTCTTAAGGCTGCACAGAGGGGACCTTCCCCCAGAACAGGGGGCCGGACGCTGCCAGCCCTTTGAGAAGGAGCGGGTGAGGAGCAAGCTGCGGGGTACCTGACGTTCTGAGGAAGCCCAGGGACGCCTCGGGGTACACGCTGCTGGTGGTGGCGATCCGGTGGATCCTGCCCAGCGCCCGGCTCTCGTGGACCTTCTTGCACAAGAACTGCAGCGCCGGGTCGAAGCGCCTGCAGGGAGAAGCGCGGGATGGGAATTCGCAACTCACCAGCTGCCATTACCTGCACTCGTGAAGAGTTAAACTAACAATTTTAATGAGGAAATTCAACTTCAGGGACTAAAAGCATTTAAGGGTCCAGCAAAGGACCCACAGTTCTTATCAGAGCCCTGCCCACGTGTTTATATTCACCCAAGTCCTGGCCAAAATCTCAGTGCTATGGCCGGGCCCACGCCGGTACACAGAGCACTCCAGTGCAAAAGGCAAACGTTAGAGCAGATATTTTGTGCTGTTACGTATTAGTGTATATTAAATATGTGTATATTTGTCTACATAAATTGTACTTGCAATTAAATTCTCAGCACAGGAGCACAAAACATTCGTCTGTGTTTACTAACCACCCCGCGCAGGGCGTTAAAAGCCCAGCACAAGTTTAAAGTGACATTCTTGGCTCTTAGCAGAGCTCCCCAAGTTTAACAGAGCAGAAATGAATTAATCTACTTTCCTTCTGTTCCAATTATTTAATCTACTGGCCCAGACATAAGGTCACAAGTGGAGATATCACTTTATACAGATCAATAAATCCACTCCTATCAAGGCAGGCCAGTAATTCTAACATCAGGTGAAATTTTCACAGCCATGTAGTTTGCCATCCTCGAGGTTAATAATCTTCAAGGCCAAGTCTGCTGCTGTAAGGCATTGCTAGACTGAATCTGACTGACCTGGTGGTTGTACACGCAAAAAAAAACAACCGTGAGCAAAAATCGTCCTAAAACCACAGACCGAGAAACTGCCCGTGAACGATGCAGCACCGCCAGAATATTTCCTTCTCTGAAATCCCACCCAGCTGAAGCATTTGCAAAACCTCAAAAGGAGTGTGGAGATGTGGACCCCGACTGCCTTTGGGGCCATTCTAAGAAAAGAAAAAGAAACTTTCATGTCTTGAAAGCGTCATCATTTTGAGTTCCACCAGCACCCGTTCAAGTGAACACTTACTTTAATCTCCTGACAGCTAGATTTTATCTCCATTAAGCGTGAAGAATTAATCCAATCCAATTAACTCCCAGCTGAATGTTGTTAACAAGCAGCAGCGAAACTAAGTTTATTTGAGGACAAATTCAGAAAAGCCTGAGGAATCAACGCTACTTTCAGACACACAACACTTCTTATCAGGTGCAAATCAGAAGAAAAACGTTGGTCTTACTTGTAGAATCCACACACCAACGGTCTTCCACATCTCTCAGCCTCATCGAAGCAAGCTTCTGCCGTCCGCCTGTCAAAACTGGGCAGCCTCTCGCAGAACACGCCTTTTCCTGCGCAGAACGGTACAAACGTGTGCACTTCATTGCGCTCGAGAACGGGTGACGAAAGCCAAGCGTAGCTTTTGGCTTTTCACATGTTCACACGACCAAGTCCCTCTCGGGTTCCAGCCGTGGTTTTCCCGGCTGGTTATGGACCCCAAGAAGCGGGACTGCTGTGACAGAGAGCTTTCCTTCAGGTTCTCTTTGAGTTCTGGTGCTATTTCCAGGACTGGATGCTCCGCAGGGCTGTACGGGGACCAGCACAGCATGAACTCTGCTGGCATTACACCATTAACATCAGCGTCACCAGGGCTCTCCTTTCTCTTCAGTTACTGCCCTTAGAGCCTGCACGCCCCAAGGGACGCTGCCGAAACCAGAAAGCGCTCACGTTTAAAGCGTTCCGCAAGCACACCACGTCTGCCTCGACATGAGCCGCTCACCACAAAGGCTGAACTTGCCACTGTTTCTCTTACCTGCTTGTAGAGCGTCTATGACGATCTCAGAGGCTTTCTCAGGTGGTGAACAGATAATGGCTCCAGAGACTCTGCAGAAGTCAAAAGAAAGCTCTTCAGTGAAGAAAAGGTTTTTACTAGAATGAACAACGCTAAACAGGTCCTTTCAGTTACAGGTGCTATGACAACTGCCTTAAACTTTGAGGAAGGGTTAAAAAAAAAAAAGACATAAAACCCCGCTGTGCTGGAGGAGTGAGCTGAGTTATAAAAGGAACTCGGCACCTGCTCGCAAGGATGAAATATGTCATAACAGAGGTGGGGTAAAACGGATGTAGGTTAAAACTACAGTGGAATGGCACTGCTCTCCCTGCATCTTAATAGAGAAAGTCTTTTAACGGTGTCCTTTAAAAAGGAGTTAGATCCTGCCAGTTAACACATTTACTGACAGCAAAAGTTCTCATGTGGCAGAGCTGCTGAGCAAGCGATCGGTATTAGT
>NW_009728168.1:0-561 GCF_000703405.1 Apaloderma vittatum | reverse complement strand
AGGCATTATCAAGAACTTATGCTTGTGACAGCATAAACTGTAGGCATTATCAAGAACTTATGCTTGTGACAGCATAAACTGTTGGTGTCCTAGCAATAAATAACTTATCTATTGGGAAGAAAAATGATGCCTGTGTGTGTGAGCAACCAGTTCTTGAACAACAGATCTCTGGGTTTTGTTATCTGAAATGATCCTTCAAGGCAAATGGTGTGGTCAACTGCAAAGCTTATTATATTGCTATCGTTAACACTGTACAGCATCAAAGGACGCAGTACTCTAATCATTACATACTGTCAGCACTACGTGAACGATTAATGTTGCTATCGCTAAGCTCCCCAAAGTCCATCTGATTTAAAATATACAGGGGATTTAGATAGATGAGATTCAACATCCAAAATAAGAATGCCATTAAATGGCAGTGAAACTAAGAGGTATTTTCCTAGGACAGAGCACCATATTGTTACTGCAAGACTTAAAATTTGCACATTTGAAAGCCCCCTCTGTTGCTTTAGCACTATACTAAAACTTCTGTTAAGGATTACAAATAACAGTAAATTGAGC
>NW_009728167.1:0-629 GCF_000703405.1 Apaloderma vittatum | reverse complement strand
CACCCTGGAGAGCGGCTTCATCTTCCCTGACCTGCCTGCGGCTCTGAAGGACATTGTGGCTTGAGGACTCCTCAGCTGGACTGGGTTGGGCCCTGGTTTTGTGCAGTCCCTGGCTCACGTGCCTTCCGCTGGCTGAAAGAGGGAATCCCTATCACTTCTTCACACTTCCCCAGCCCTTTACAGAGAGCGTGAGCAATCTGTGCCCCTTCTGTCTCCCTTTGTGCATCTGCAGTTTGAGTGTCAACTCACTTACTGCCATCTGCAATCTCCACGTTGCCTGCTCTTGGAATAATCTCCTCTAAGGATCGTGACTGCTGAATCTGCCATCTTCCCTTTCCCACAGTGTGCACGTGAGCTGCTTGCAGAGCTGCCACCGTGTGTCATGTCTCTGCCTTGAGAGACAGGGGCGACAGCAGGAAAGAGGTGTTCAGGCGTTGTAATTCTCCTCCATGTGACTTGTTTTTCCCTGTGTCTTTCCCTCATGGTCATATAGAGACCTAGTCATGCTCTTCTGCTTTGCCTTTCTCGGTCTTGTAGGGCATGGAGTTGTGGGAGAAGATCCATCCTGAGGTGGTGCGAAGGATGCTGGGTACGGATAGCTCAGAGGCTTAGCCACCTCCTTTCTCGTG
>NW_009728166.1:0-2185 GCF_000703405.1 Apaloderma vittatum | reverse complement strand
GACAGTATCCGTGCAGCCTCACCCGCTTTGTTTTGTTTCCTTCTCCCCTCCAGGCTGTACCTGCGGAAAGGCCGAGGCGAAACCAGAATCTGTAAAATTTACGACTCTCCTTGCCTGCCCGAGGCTGAGGCCATGTTTGCCATCAACGCCGACGGAGTGGGAGACGCCAAGGACTGACGACCCTGTTTCTTTCCTGGGGAACCCACGGCCGGGTTCTTCCCTTGGGGACACTTTCCTTCGGAGGAGCCCGTTTCAGCAGAGAAATTCAATCTGACACACGCCCGGGGGGTCTCGTGGAAGCCGTTGGCCCTCTTGGGCTCTGGCCCCGAGCTGACTTAACGTGGGTTCTCAAGAACGTTCTCCCAGGCTGTTGCTCCAGCTGGATCCTCCCGGGGGCCGCAGTGCGGTAAAACCCGAGCGCGGGTGGCTGTCACCCGTAACTTGGGGAATTGGAAGCTGCGTTGGTGGGTTTGTCAAATAAAAGTAGTGACTTAAATACTTAATACGTTGCTTTAATTAAGCAACACTGGTATTTCACAGTAAGGATTTGAGGGTGTTGCTGGGACAGACAACGGCCACAGCCCCAATTCTTTGTGTTGTTTTTGGCTGGGATGCTGCAGCACGCCGGGGGTGGGGGAGCTGTTAATTTACAATTTAATTGCATTTTTTTGTATTTCGTTAATCCGCCGTGGAAATCTTTTATTAAAAAGGACCATGAAAATATTGATGACAGTGCAGGTTTCTGGGACTCAGCTGGGCGTTCATTCAGACTGAGGCTTTTTTTTTTTTTTATCTGCAAGTAGGAAGAAGACGCATTAAATCTTCAAGGAATCTCAGTCTGGATTTATTTGTTTTCTCCTAATACCAATAAAATGCATCATCTCCTTGACGGGAGCTGTGCGGCACAACTGCGCTGCGAGTGCCCTGCAGCTCTCTGAAGAGCTTTGGAGGTCCGACGGGTTCTTTTATATTATGCACTATTTTTATGTGAGCTGTGCTAGTGTGAACTACTCGAAACTTCATTAAAGAGAATAACTGAGCGGTGGTTGAGGAAAAAATGTTTTCCTTGTCCTTTGGTACAATTTTTCTAGCACAAATAAGATGATACGAGGGGATGCGATGGTCTCTCGCAGGCAGAGGCTCTGTTCTTTTTGCTCTGTCAGAAGAGCTCTAAGCCCATCGGGCTCCTGGGCCAGCACGTTCACGCTGGATTTCCTTGCTCTGAATTTCCACGTGGCCGGGGAGCAACTGCTGCTTCTCCTCCGAGGCCGTGCACAAAAGGCCGTCACTGTCACCACTGCCTGCAGCCGAGGTGTGAGAATCAAACAAACACGCTGAAACCATGAACAGTGGCATTAAACGGGACGAATTCACTGTTTTCCACTGAAATTTGCCGATTTTCTTCTCAAATTTGCTGTTTCTCCCCAGGAAATTCACTGGTTTACACTGAAGTCCGCTGATTTTCTTCGGTGAGAGGCCGGAAGGGTTCGTTCCGTTGGTTTTGGCTGCACTAAGAGTCAAAATACCACTTTGTGGCTTTGCAGTCTCCTTGGTGGGTGAGAGGGAGTCCTGCCCCTCTCAGACTCTGGCTCTCTGCTGATGCTGTGGAATTAACCCAACAGAACCAGTGATTTTTTTTCTTTATTTTTTTTTTTCCTTTTTCCCCCCCTCCCTTTCAAAGCCTCCTCAGGTCTTTGTACAACCAGAATCCCCTCTGCAGTCCCCTCCACCCGTGTAACGCTCAGCACCGAGATGGATCTTCCTGGCAGCCCTTCCCTCCGTTGGTGGCTCAGGGTGGGAGCGCAGAGGAGAAGGAATTTTTGTTCCCCCGGGAGCGGCTCTGCAGCCGGCGCTCGGCATGTGGCGGGGAGTTGGGGCTTTGGATGGTTCCTGTTAAACACCAGAACCCTTTCCAAGGCATCGTCTGACGGCCCCGTGGCAGCTACATGGGCCAGTGTCACCGTGGAGGGTTCAGGTGTCTGACGCTGTGACACGGACATAGACATACACACAGAGAGACACGGACACACACACGCACACAGATGGACACACAGACACGGATGCATACACGGATACATACATGGACACGGACACACACACACACACCCCCCCCACGGACACAGAGAGACACACGTGGACACAGATGCACACGGACACAGACACACACACACGGACACATGGACAC
>NW_009728165.1:0-8026 GCF_000703405.1 Apaloderma vittatum | reverse complement strand
CCTGCCTGGGTGTCAGCCACCCCTCCCAGTTATGTCCATGCTGTCACCTTCCAGCTTCACCTCCCAGGGTGGCATCACCCTTTGCTGGGGCAGCCGTCGTGTCCTTCCCTGCTGCCTTCAGCACCGTCCTCAAGCAGAGGAACAGCCTCTATTTCTTAGGAAAAGAGCCCCCCGAGGCCAAACATTTTGAATATTCATCCATTGGGCTGTGATTATCCAGGTGTCACAGTTGCCTTCTTCTCAAGGCAACGTCTCCAATCCGCGGTCCTGAAATTTAGCCCCGTGCGCATTTACCAGTCGTTGTGAACTGACAACTTTTTTTCATCTTTCTTAACAGTTTTACGAAAACCAGTTACTTTTTTTTCCCCTCTCTTCTGTTGAATTTCATCTCCCCTTTTCATACAGAACGTCGCTGGCAGCTTCAGCCAAAACGTTTTTGCGATGCTGACTTTACACTCCCATGGAGGACGTGTTTGTTAACGCGTGTTAAGTTTTGTTACGTTAACTGGCCTTCGGTTTTCCAAGTTCACACTGGAAGATATTTTCTCTTCTACCAAATTCCAGGGATTTATAGCCAGGTAGGTTTTAGGATTCCCCTCCCTACACCTCTCTTTATTTCCCAACTAATGTGTTCTTTAAAAGACTGATTCCTGTGCTTGCGTTTTCTGTGCTTGGGGGAACTCTTGAATTCATTAGCGACGATTCCCAAAGCAAAAAGTTATTTCTCCGGAGTGTTCTTTTCGCGGCGAAGAATTTTGGGGGGAGAATTCAACAAAAGCGACGCGGGGTTACTTATAGCCGGCGGCCCTTTGTCACCTCGGTGGGATCCGGCGTCTTTCAAAGGATGTCCTACTTTTGGGGAAACGTTATGTGGAGCAGCCCAGCCGTTTTGCTGCCTCTTCTCAAGCGCTCGCCTATTTTTGTATCGTGGAAACGGTTTTAAGGAGCGCCGGGCGGCGTCGGGGAAAAGGTTTGGACGTGGTTGCTTCTCTGCAGCCCTTGGTGAAACGGCTTGAGCGGCTCGTGCCTTCCACTTGATCAGACCAGCTACGTGTGGATCTCTTCCGCTATTAATATCTGTGATTTAATAGCGTCGGTTTGGACTTATTTCTGCAGTGCTTTCCTCCCAAACTCTCCGAGGGCCGTGCATTTTAATTAGTTCAGCCTCACGTTCCCTCCGCGAGGGAGCCGAGCCGCGCTCCCCTGGCCCCCTCCTGGTTTCCCCCCTTTCCTGCTCCTGCTTTTTGCAGGAGACGTTCACTTTTCCTTCATCGAGGCACGTTTACACTCAGTTCTGTGGGGTGAATTCGCTCTTTCTCCCCATTTAAATACACTCCATCACCTCTCTTCGTTTATTTTTTAACACCCTCACTCTATTTAGTGCAGGAGATGCACCTAGCGTGGAATTTCTTGAAGCAAGGGTCCAGTTTGTGGTGCTGCCGAGTCCCATCTCTCCATTTTTAGGACTTAATTACAAATCTTTCCATCTGTTTGTTGTTTCTTTGGGGTTTTTTAACACCTTATCTCTTATTCTGCTGCTTGTATTATTAATGCTCGTTTGTTTGGGTTGTGGTTATTTTTTTCAGACCTAAGGGTCTGCACCTGCAGCGCTTGTGCTCCTGGAGGATGCAGGTCCGGACAAAATAGGTGCAAAAAGCTGTCGGTTTAGGTTTAGTTAAGCTTTAGCGTCAGCTTTAGCTCTATCTTAGCAGAGGGCACTCCCCGCACTTCAGCCTGCGGCACTTTTATCACATCGTGAACGCGGAACAGAGCAGCTCGTGGGGTTTCCCCGCAACTTGGAGGGTGATGCAGAGGAAAGGTGGTACGGAACGAAGCCCCGTCTTTATTTTTCTCTGCAAATTAATGTATTTTGGGAGGTTATTTCCCAGCGGGTGCTCCTAAACTTTTCCCAACTTCCTCTGGCAGATGCCTTTTGTTGCAGAGCTCCTGCTCTTTCAGCTCTCTGCAGCCTGCTTCAAGGAGAAAGCCTAAAGGAGAACGTAAGTGGAAATTACATAACGAAGCAGCAAATCAGTTTCTGCTGCGGCAAAGCAAAAAAAAAAAAAAAAAGAGATATTGTGTGTTGGATAAATGTATTGCTGAAAGGCTGCCCCAGCACCCGTGCTGGGCTGCTTTCCCTCCCCAGAGAGCAGGGTGCAGCTGAAAACCGGGATAAGGCTTTCTTTCGGAAATGGAAGGTGGTGTTTAGGTGCGCACCGGGTTTTGGGTCAGGGTTTGGAGCTGGCTCTAGGGGCAGGGCTGCAAGGAAAACAAAACGAAACCCCAAAGACCTCTAAAATCCTGATGTTCCCCAAACGTGTTGCTTGGCAAATCTATGCAGGTGGAAATGCGCTGCGCCGGGTGAACCGGGCAGGGGATGAACGGTGAAGAAGATGTGAGTCGATTCTACATTTGCATGAAGTGGAGAATATTTGGAAGAACCTGGAGATGAAGTGGGGCAGCTGTTGGTCTCTATCCGTAGCTGCTTAAAATCCAGGTTTTGAGTTAGATTTCAAACCGACAGGGTCGCTTCCAAGCCGGTTTGCTGGGCAGTAAGTGGAGCTGGGGTGCTGCAAATGGCACCGTGAGCCTGGGCAGCCTGGACCACAGAACCACAAAACAGTTTTGGTTGGAAGAGACCTTCAAGGTCATTGAGTCCAGCCTTTATCCCAGCCCTGTCAACACCCATGGAGCATCCTCGGGGTAGCAGCAGCTCTCCACACCCTGCACTGCCGCGATGTGAACGGCTTCTCCTTTTATATCCTTATAAAACGTGGTTCCTGTAGCTGTGCTTGGAAATTCAGTGACTCCAGAAGCTTGAAAACTAAAGCAAACGCCACATTGAGCAATCTCTCCATTTGTTTATTTCTGGTGTCGTGGTTGGTCTGTTTTTACAAAGCGCGTATCTGAGGAAGCATCTTTATTAAGGGGTCACATCAGGCTGTTGGTTCCATCCTGGGGATCTCCCCGTCCCGGCGGCTCTCCGGAGGAGAACTTGGCCAATTTGCTGCGTGTTTACCCCGAGTAACCTCCAGCTGAAACCACGGGGCTGGAGAACCCGGCGAAAGGAGGAGCTCACCCTCGCACGTGCTGCGCTCGCCGATGGAACGTTTGCCCTGCAGACGTGCGTTTCTGCGTGGAGGGGTGAAATAGCATCAGTAGTGGCGAGTCTTAATGTAAACAGTGGTTTAATAAGCCGAGATGTTTGTGCCTTGAGTTTGCGCTTCCATGGAGCTCCCAAAGCACGTTGCAAGTGGTGGTGAAGACTTTTCTCCTTGTGGGAGTAGAAGGGGCCGTACTGGAGGGCCACAAAAATGCTCAGGGGGCTGGAGCAGCTCTCCTGCAAGGAGAGACAGAGAGTTGGGACTGTTCAGCCTGGAGAAGGCTCCAGGGAGACCTTCCAGTATTTAAAGGGAGTTGATAAGAAAGGTGGAGACAGACAATTTAGAATCATAGAGCAATTCAGGTTGGAAAAGCCCCTTGGGATCATCGAGTCCAACCATTGACCCTACACTACAAGGTCACCCCTAAACGATATCACCACATCTAAGCGACACTTGAACACATCCAGGGGTGGCGACTCAACTCCCTCCCCAGGCAGTCTGTGCCAGAGTCTGACCAGAGTCTGTAGCAGTAGGACGAGGGGTGATGGTTTTAAACTTAAAGAGGGGAGATTCAGACTAGATAGAAGGAAGGAACTGTTCACGAGGAGGGTGGTGACACCGGCACAGGTTGCCCAGAGAGATGGGAGATGCCCCATCCCTGGAAACATCCCAGGTCGGGTTGGACGGGACTCTGAGCAACCTGATCTAGTTGGAGATGTCCCTGCTCATTT
Organism: Apaloderma vittatum; assembly: GCF_000703405.1. NCBI lineage: Eukaryota > Metazoa > Chordata > Aves > Trogoniformes > Trogonidae > Apaloderma > Apaloderma vittatum. Next base: position 4,191 of record NW_009728165.1, on the reverse strand, counting down.
TCAAGAGGTTGGACTATGTGACCTGTAATGGTCTCTTCCAACCCAAACCCTCCTGTGACTCTAAGGGTAGAACTGAGTCTTGGCTTCTCATGTTGGTGACTAAGTACAAATGCTTCGAATTTTTTTTCCGAAAGCCCAGAGCTGCCTGTGCAGCCCTTTGGAGGTTGGGAAGCTCAGCATCGTTGTGTCTAGGGCTCAGGAGGTGCAGGTGGTACTTGGAAATTACTCAATTGGGCATGTAAGCCCAGCTTGCTCCTCCTCAGGGCAACATCTGATAGAGCTTCCGTGGCGTTCCTGCCGAACGAGAGCAGTTCTGCCTCTCGCCGAGCTTCCTTCTTGGTCATGAGGAACAGTAATTAATACCACAATAAACCGAAAAGTTTTTCCTTCCTGCTGTGATTCATTTTCATTCTTTGAGCTTTTATACGATGCTTGAGAATAGGCTGGCGGTTCTTGTTTTCCTAGCAGACCGGCTTTTAAAAGCAGGATATTGCTGTGTGCAGTCGAATGCGGAGTCAGATGTTATCTGGAGATTAGATTGCAGCCATACAGGGTCAGAAATTTGTTTCACGGCTGACAATACTCGATTTTGGGCGAGCAGCCTCCGTTCTTTCCCTGTCCTTTCCGCTCTGGAGGTCCATATTCTGTTGGAATTGCAGAGATTTGTATAATCAGAGTTATGGGATTTCTGCTTCATTCAGACTCTTTGTCTTTATACATGAGCTCAGCTCCTTTCCACCACAATCAGTTTTTATTCCCTCTCTGATCTCTCCATCCCAATTTTAAATTGTCCTCTTGTTCCACGGTGGATGAGCACGAGCTGGAAGATGTCTTGCTTGGATTTTCATCCTATTGTGGTCTTTTTTTTGGTCTGCAGAGAGCTTTTAGAATAGCTTGTTTTGAGGTGTGCCCTTTGAGGTTGTGTTTTAGCACCTATTCCAGGTTCTAGGAAGTCGAATAGTTCCTGCAGCGCCGGCAGAAAAACTTCCAGGCTCCTCAGGAGGAGGATTTCTCTTCAAGTTCCCTTCTAGAATCTGCAAAAGTTGGTTGTTAGGAAGATTTCTCTTCACAGACGTGTCAGCAGCGCTCTCAAGTTTCAAGATTTTGGCATATGAACAGCTTGGGAAGGAGGAGTTGTCTTCTCTGCTCAGGGAATATTTGGGGAAGGAATTAAGCCCCTTACACCAAAAAAACCTGCCAGTCTGCAGTAATTCCATATTTGCTGTGTTCCCTTTTACTGTTGGAGAAGGCAAGTCTTGAGGATTGCTGGGTTATCTGCCGTTAACCTGAAAACTACAGGCTGCGTTTAAAATGCACGTTGTTCCTTAGGAAAATATCGTTCAGGCTCTTCCCTGTATTTCTTGGCAGCTGTTGGCAAGCTTGTTCCTTTTTAAAATGATTTTTTGGTGCTCTTTTCTGAAAGGAATACCTACCAGATACACATCCCGGGGAGTCAGATGCTTCTAAAATACTTCGATATGGTCACCAAGCCTATGAAAATGCAAAGTGGGCCGATGAGCTCATTTTCGGAGCTACGTCAAGGGCGGTGAGAAGGTGAATTTAACAGGTTAGAAGCGCGTGGGCTGATTCTCTTTGTTTAAGCATTGCTCCACGATATCTGCTTAAGAGGGTTATGCTCTGCAAAGCAGCAGAGCGAGCCCCTGGAACAAAAGTATTTTGTCCTTGTCGGGCGATTGCCCGCCCTTTAAAGCCCCGACCTGTAGTATCCAGTGCAGACTGGAGCAGCCTCCCAGGCAAATCTGCTGTTTTCCCAGCCTCCCAAACCAGGTTTCAGAATTGGTTTGTTTGGAATATGTCAGATTTTGGGTTGTTTTTCACTCTGGTCCTGCAGCCAGCCTTCCTCTGTGGGTCGTTTTTCCAGGTCTCCGCTGTAAGGAAACGGCCGAGCGGATGCCGAAGTTGGGCTGAACGCAAGATCCCAGCTCACAAACCACAGCTTTGGGACTGGGAGAGCATATCTAATTAATATAGCAAGAGGCCAAGCTCCTTTTATTAAAATGCAACAATAAAAGCCAACCAAACTGTAAATCTCTTGATGCCATGGTGCTCCTGATGACGCTCTAAAGAGTTTGGTTTAGGGCAGCGAAGGGAAACTGCCGTAGTCGTTTGAACCCAGTTTTGTTCCCACTCAGCGATCTACGGCAATTTCCATTAACAAATTCTCTTTGTGCCTTTTTTTTTTCTGAAGAAGCCACCTTTCGTTATCAAACGGAAACTTTGTCGGTGCTGAGCAGGAGCGAGTTTTCCTCCATGGAAGACGTGAAGGGGGGATTTCCAGAAGTGCCGGGAGAAGCAGCTCGTGAAACCCCCGTGGGCTTCAGTCCAGGGCTTTGACGTTGAACTCTGCAAACTGCCGGGTTGGGTTTTGATGGCTGCCACCTCCTCCCACCACTTAGCGGAGGCAGGAAAACCAGGGGAAGGTGCAGCCAGGCTGGGGTGGGAGAGGTGAAGCTGGGATTGGATGTTGTCTCCTTCTTCACAGCAAGACCTTCTTCGAGCTTACCCTCTGTATTAGTTGACAACATGGAAAAGGCTTTTTTTTTTTTTGCTTATTCCAAGGCGTAAGGCAAAAAAAAGGTTAAGTAGCTGCTTCAAAAAAATATTCTTTATTTTATAGTGTGAGTTGTCTCCTCTGGCCATGGGCTTGGAGCTGGCTTCTTCCTGGCGTGCAGCGCAGCAGGCGCTCGACGCGGGGAGCTTTGGTGAAACGTGCTCCGGGCAAAATCTTGTCCTGTTTTGGCACGAGATCAGATGGGTTTTTGTTGTGTCAGGATATGCTATTTTTCCTCAAGTCCTTTTGCTTTTTTAAGAGGTAGCGTGAGCAGTTTTTGTGTTTGGAAGGCAGCAAGGGGCTTCCACGACGCCCGAGCTTTGAACGATGAACTTGGCCTGGGCTTTCGTGTGGCTTCGCTTGCTGCCGAATGTGAAATTTCGTCAGGATTTAGCCCATCCCGCAACTCAGTCAAGGCAGCGTTTTTAGCCTTAACACCCACCAGCTCATTATTCCAACGTTAAAGCTTAGCTCGTGGGAGTGCTGTCTTCAGAGAAGGGAATCCAGGGAAGGGGAAATTAAAAGTGATCGTGGGTCTCGACCGTAGCTCCAGCCCTTGCTTCAACAGATGGGCAAGACCAAAGGAGGCTTCGTAGTGTGAACGTTACCCAGGCCCTTGGGTTAGAGGGTATTTTCCACCGCCAAATTAAATGAAAATGGCATTTTGAGTGAGTGAGTGGTGGAAAAATGCCATTCCTGAAATTCCCACCAGGTAGGATTTTTTTGAACGCTTCTCTTTTTTTCGCCTTTCTCCCCTTTTTTTCCCCTTCCTTTTTTCAGTCTTTTTGCTTCTTCTTTCTTTCCCCTCCCTTGCCCCCCCTCCACATCCTTTTTCCCCCTTCCCCTCCTTTTTCTTCTTCCCACCTCTTCTCCCCTTCCCCTCTCTTTTTCCTTCTTCTCCCTCTTTTTCCCCTTCTTTCTTTCTGCCATGCCTCCAACTCATCTAAGTTACGATGTTTAATTTAATCTACCAATTAAAGCTGTCCATTTGATTTAACTTTATATATCTGGTGGTGGTTAATGCAAAAATTGTGCAGATGGTGGATTTTCTCGGGCAGTCTCAGTAAATTGTTAAGGTTATTCTTTTGACAGGGCAGCTTTGAAAAAAGAAACCCGGCTCGACTTGCATCATTAGATACTTAAAAAAAACCCCCAACAACAACAAACCTGCAAACAGATAAGAATGGGAACTTTGCAAAGTCTGTATTTAGAGAAAAACTAGGATTTTAGACAAAGACGTTTATCGTTTGAAACCTCCAGCCCCTCTGAGAACTGGCTAACGATGCGTCAGGGAGGGCTTTAATTTCTGGGTAAGAACAAATGTTCAAAGTGTATTTGAAAGTGGTTCGACAGATCCTAAGGTAAATCACCATGAAAGTTAATAATTGTCTTTTGTATAATTTTTAATTTCTGATGTAGCAGGACCCTTGGCAGCTCTGTGGTAGGAACGCCTTTCTGCTTCCTCTTAGACGTTTAACAAAGCTCAGAAACGACAGTTCTTGACTGGGACAAGACTCAAGTTAAAATCAGCTGTAGCCTCCACTTCTGTATTTCTTCCTCACAAAGGGCGGAGGAACGTACTGGATTTTATCATCTGCTTTCTTCTGGCCACCCACTCA
>NW_009728164.1:0-35781 GCF_000703405.1 Apaloderma vittatum | reverse complement strand
GGAGTCTCCTTCTCTGGAGACTTTCAAACGCATCTGAACACGTTCCTGTGTGACCTACTCTGGGTGACCCTCCTCTGGCAGGGGGGTTGGACTGGATGATCTTACGAGGTCCCTTCCAATCCCCAACATTCTGTGATTCTGTGAAAGTAGTGCTGGTTGACTGCAGAGTGCAAATACTTTTAGTAAGACAGTGTGATAAAAATATAAATAATGTTGATTAGCTAACCTCTACTACAGCAATGTTTGTACTTAAGACTTGATTTAGTACAATCCGAATGCAATTAAAATAAATTTATAAAACTGAAGGTGCAGTAAAATGCAGGATATGTAAGAGAAGATTAGAATGTGCTTTGCATTTGAAACTGAGTAAACTGTTAAGATGACATTCACCTCATACACCTGCAACTGTACAGGCTCTAAGATTTTAGAACTCACACATCTTAGCTTCTCATACTTAATTCTTACTAGCAGTTTGAAAACTAAGAGCAGTCCAGTGGTCCTCTCTATACTAATACTGAATTATGAACTCTTCTATGCTTGTAGAGGGCACAACTGTCAAGCTGCCTGAATAATTCCAGCAACCTGTACCTGGTACTTAATAATAATTTTACCTCCTTCAATCATTTCTATCCTTAAAATTTTTGCAGCAGATACTCACTGAGTGGCTTCTTATTTACATTTCTTATATTACATGTTGGCCTTATTTCAAAGTATCGATTTCAGTGAGATTAATTTTTCAGACAAAAGAAGCATTTATATTAAAAAGCAAAGTAATGGATTGTAAAATGGATCTGTGATGTGAGGCAGAGTGATCTGTAAGTTGCGTTAAAGAAAATGTATGCAAAGTGATTAGTTAAAACTTGATACATTACTTTTTTTTGTATGATTATACATCCATACCAGAGGGGACTGTTTTCTGCTGTAATCATCAGCAACAGTCATAGTAAATGCAAAGGAAAATACCTTAATTTTCCAGTGTATGCACATCTGAATAAACATGACGTTTGTGACAAAGTCATTGCGGCAGCAGGAAAGGATACATCTGCTTTACAAAGGAAAAGGTATTACTGCTATGAATCACTGCACAGAAATGCAACTATATATCCGAAGCGCTAAGCTAGGGGTATCAGTGATACTACACTGTCGTCAACATTAATGGATTTATAAAAGAAAGATTTAAGACATCAGACTTTAAAAGGGAAAACCAGGTTTATTTCATGCAGTTTACAATATGCTAGTGTTATGAAAAGGAGGTTAAAAAATAGCCACACACATTTTAATTGTATGTTTTAAAAATGAAGGTTAACTGTAACCATCTTCAAATGATTTGGGAAACCCTAGATTTTTATCCAGGGAAATTCCATGGATTCAGTTTCTTGTTTATGTCTGTGCTAAGTTTTGGCTAATGCAAAGGCATTAAAACCAGATCAAAACTCAAACTTTGCTGCAGTAAGAACACTTCAAAGATAATGAATTGGCACAAAATAAAGTATTATTGCTAATCCACTATCAAGGAAACCATATGTCAAGTATGGCCACTTGGATATTAACACAAACAGCTGATGCACAACTACTTTTGAGACCAGTGATTTGAGGGAAAAGGGAAAAAAAGGAACATGAGTTCAGCTGGGTAGGTGGGCATAGACAGGAAATACGTTTTTCATAGCTAGGCTCAGACAGAGCTCAGGACAGAAGCAGGTAGAAATAGTTGCCATTTGATACTGCTTCTGTTTGGTGGATCTTATTTCAGTTCCAGGTAGGTTGGCAATGTTTCTCTTACAGTGCCTTGGCACTTGCTTCAACCTAGCAAGTACTGGAGTTCAGTTTGAGTAAAGTTGTGCATAAGCTTTTGGAAAATCTTCAGAAGGAGCAAAAACCACTTACATAAATATGTTAACTGATATTTCAGATGACCACACCTGGAAATCTGAAAAGGTGTTAAGTCAGGTCAAAATATGTGCACTGCTTTCTAAGGCAAGGAGGGCACTGTCACAGAACCTCCTCCCCTTCCACTCATTCCCCAAGTAGGAAAATAAATTTCTAAAAAGTTGCTCTCATTATAGTAGTTATTAGCATACAACAGCCTAAAGAGAACCCTTTGTTGGGCCTGGAAAGCTATGCTTGCAACAGTATGTATTCACTGACCTTTTGAGAAGTTTTGCCTCGGTAGACCTTGCTAAAAGACAGCTAAGTTGCAAGGAAATATTCAGCAACAGATTCCTCAGGCAGAATCTTCCTCAAAGGCTCTCTGTTGCCAGTGCTGTTCATAAAAGTTGTTAGATTCCAGCATAGGCAATAATAAAATGCTGGGCAAGTGTACTGTCTAGTCTAGTGTCTTCCTCACCAAGCTGGATCCTCTGAGCCAGACATGAACACTTGTATCTGCAATTGGTTCAGCCGTTTGTAAGTATTTTAGAGTCTGTCAGTTGAAAGAAAACCAGACTAGCTGCTTTTTAAACATTATATGCTCCCAGAACTTCAAATTAGACCTGGAAAGGATTTTAGCCCTTAGCATTTCTGCACCAAGTTCCTTCTGTCTGACGCTCATTTAGACAAACTGAATGATAAGATCTATTTAGCCCTTTAAAGCTTCAGTTCAGTACGAAGCCTTTAAAGACAGCTCCTGATTGTCCTAAGTAAAAAGAAAATAAAGTTATGTGACACTGAGTTCAGAGAGCCTTCCACTTTTTAACTGCATATTTATATTATTTTAGGAATCAATTATACACACAAACCCAGGTAAGATCCCAAGGTTTTCCTTAAAGCTGGAGATAACTGTAGTCTAAACTATAACAAAGTAACAGGCAGCATCCTCAGACAGTACATATTTCAAAATTATCTTAGAAAAGACACTTCTCCAATGACCACTGAAAAGTTTAATCCTACTGTCCTGAGCTGACAGGTCAGGTTGTTAAAGGTTTAACAAAAATATCTCATCTCTTTTCAAGGGCCCCACCTTTCTGGGCTGATTGAAGAATTTGAAAAAAATCGGCAGATGCTTTTGATGTGGTAAGAGAGAATAAAATGACACTTTCTTCTCTAGAGATTTACTCATATCTCTAGTGAACAAAATTCTGAGCTTCATCTCCAGATGAAAACTTCAGCATTTCACTTTTCTCTCAGTACTTCTCAAAGAATGCATTCCAGTATACTGGAATGACTGGACAACACACAGTTTAATCCACTTTCTAGGTTATTTCATTCAATTAGCTACTATTGCATTTTTGCATTCAAAGTTCATCTTTAATAGCATTTAGTAATTAATGTGTGCTAATTTGCTGGTGGTAGCTCTCTACTGCTCAGAAAGAGACTGACAACTCCCAACAGCCTTAACAGACATTCACAGAACAGTTCTGTTCTGAGAAGCAGTTTGCTGAAAACACCATCGTCGTACTCAACAGACCTGTTCCCCAAGTGTGCCTGCAATCCAATTTCCTTTTGCTTAATATGCTAGAATTTTTCATTTTTCTCATGAAAAAAAAATCCTCTCTCAGAGAAAGAGGGGATTGACTCAATTTTGGTATCTTCAGGAAACAGTCCTGTTTCTCATCAATCATAACGGTGGCATGCACGTTGCTAGAAATGGAGCTACATAGCTATTGTCTAAAGAAAACCTGAAGACAAAGAAGTTGTACGGATACACTGGGCTCAGTTTCTCAGGAAATATATTTTACTCATGTTATAATGAAAGATGAAAGGAACTTTGAAAAAAAACCACAGTACATTTTCCAAATTTTCTCAATATATGATTCTGAGGACTGAAAGTTTAGTAGAGAATCAACATAAGCTTCTAAATACAATCAGGCTTTTGACATACAATTAAATTAATTAACAATCTGCAATTAGCCATAATTCATGGAAACTCCACAGTACGTGGGAGAAATTTTCAGGTAGCCTTTTGTCTTCTGTTAAAACAAAGCAAAACAAAAAATACAAACCACATTTCACATTTACTGTGGGAGCTGCTGAGTCAGATGATACTTTTGGACAGTTATTATGGACCAGGTGACATTCATGTCTTAGAGGCCTCAGAATGACTCATTCATTGCAGATAAACTCTGATTTAATTACTGCTTGAAGAAGTCAAAAGCATTTAATATAAAGAAATGTCATCTCCAATACAGAAAATAAGCCTCTGATGTAAAATAAGGCCAACAGTATGCTATCTGTTTCCTAACTCAAAGCAAGAAACTGCTTTGGTAACCTCTCAGTTTTTAAACAAGTTTTGCAAGAAGTTTGTCATGTAAAAGCCTTTAAAGAATTTAAATGAAAACCCACTGCTAAGTAACCTCCTGTTCCACGGACAACAAGCCAAACAACTTCACTGAATATTTGTACAGCAAAAGAAAGTTAAATCTTCCACAGAATTTACATTTTCATTAGAGGCCACCTTGGCCGTTCTGTTTTGGTCTCTCTCCCTTCCTGCTTTACTTCCTTCTGCTATGATCTCTTCACGCTCAAGATCTTAAATTCTAACCCAGAACACTGTTTTGTTTTAAGACTCCAGGAGCTGTGTAAATCCAGAGTTCACCTCAAAAACTTTTGCAGTACAGCTTTTCAATTACAGCCCCCTAGTGAACCCATCAGCATTACATAGCTACAGGCAGTTCCGAGGTAAATATTTTCCAGGAGACAGAAAAGAAATAAAGGGCTCCTGTTTAAACTGAATGGGTACGTTACCTCATCCCGAAAGCTCTTAACTGAGGAAGCAACATTTGCAAAACCTGGACTCTAACGCAACTACTTTGTAATTGTACCTGACTTTATTTGAAACGAGAAGAGTCAAATAAAAAGAAAGCAAACTTATTTACGGATCAAGTCTTAATGCCTTGAAATAGGCGTATGGTACTACTTTCATCTATCTGAAAGCCTCACACATTCACAAAAATTAAAGCAATAATGCCATTTCCTGTAAGAACAGGAAAGTAATTAGTTCAGACGGTCTCAAACAACAGCATATTTAAAACTTGCCAATTTAAGTTACCTTTTATCTTTCTTTCTTAAAATCCTTGTGAGGTATCGGAAACAAAGTGCAAAATGATTAACCACTCATTTCCCCAGAATTTGCTACAACACGGATACAATGAAAAATAGACTGCAGGTAATCTCATCATGAAACCGTGTTTTTAAATTGAAAATACTCCAGTAAAAAAAAAAACGGAGGAAAAACTCACTCTTTTACATATTCTAGATTTGTTCAGTTTGCTCAGTTTGTTACTCATGCTTTGCTGCTGTCGCTCTTGAAAATTTCACTTTATGAAGTAAAATACTCTGTCTTTTTTGGGTTAAATAAGAGAGACAACATAGATGCTCATTCAGAAGGATCATTGTAAAACTGATATTTTAGGCATTGAAAGCCACTTAGGCCAATGCTAAATTACTCTGTAGAGCAAATCATGGAAACAACAAGAAACATGGTTGGCTGCAATTCCATGAGCTAAGGAGCTCAGAGAACTCGGTGGAGTGATATTGTTTAAAAACATAGTAACTACTGCAGCAGAGGAAATGTTTTAATATACAGTTAACACAGACAACTCATTTTCAGATACACAAGATAATCTGTTGCTATTTAGGGGAAATTTGGGTGCTGAATTTAAGGTGATAAAACATGGGTGCCTAAAAAAGTATAAAAGTATAAACATTTCCCCCTACACAATTATATTTTTAGTAAATTTGATTCAGTTTTAACATCTTAAAAAAAGACAAACATTTTATGTGTTGTAGTGGAGGGGCCAGCAGCTTCCTGTGCAGACCACATCCAAGTCGCAAAATGCATTACAAACCCTTCAAGCATTAGATGCATGGACAAAACATTTGGCCCATTGCTCAACCTGCTTAGTAGAAATGTTTTTTACAAATTGTTTCTTCCAAACTTTTATCAATGTATAGCAAGTTCTTTTTTTTAAAAAAAAAAAAGGAAGAAAGAAAGAGTAGACCCTGGGTGTTTGAAAATCAGGCTTTTGTGTAAAAGGATTATGTAGACTACATGCATAAACTCTGAAGTTACTGAGAATGAAAACTGCAATGTCTTTAGAATGCAAAACAATCTTGCAGCTTTTTGAAACTTCATTCCATTGCTTTCATACAACAATGAACCCAAGTTTTACACTGTCAAGTTCATGAAGTGTTTTAAAGATGTGCTAAAGATTCTGCTCAAAACATAGTGTATTAAAAAGCTCCAGTCTTGTGTATTAGCCTTTATCAAGGACGAACTAATAAAGCTGCACCAGATGTTTTCAGAGAGCGTTCTTTAACTGCATAGTTGAAAAGGTATAGAAAGAGAGTGATTACAGGTATCCTGAATGTCTGAAGTAATTGAGTTTTTCAACTGGATGAGCTTGTGTTCACACTCAAGGTTGATTTTAATCCCAGTCATTACAAATAGGGATCTAGGACTAGCCACCCATATTTCTGTACAACCTCCAGCTCTTGAAAAATCTCTACCATAATCCACAGAGTTCAATGCTTATAGGCATTTTATACAAGCACAAACACACAAGTAAAAACATCTCAGAAGTAAGAGAACGTTCAGTTTTTCATTTTAAGTGAACTTTGATTCCCCTTCCAAACCTCTGGCTAAGACTGGAGCATAACTTTCGCAGGAGGAGACTGTTTTAACAGAAGGAACATCAAGAGTAACTCAGATAAAGGCCATTTTCTCTGAGTTTAGTCTTCCCTTTGGGTATTAAAATATGCTATAAATCCAGTCAATATATATACACCCTTCCTTTAGAGAAACCTTTTATCTGTTGTGTAATTATTTACGTGCTCATTTCATTTGATCTCCTAGGCTGTTACTACATAATGGAGTATGTCACAGAGCCGTAAGGAATGTGCAGTATAACACAGTCAAGTAGGGCTGCCACTGATTCTGAAACAACGTGGGCCCAAATATTTGCATTTGTGGGCTGTAATGTGTGTGTAGCACCAATTACATTGTCCTTTAAATGTTTACAATGATTAGTAGGAAAATGTCTCCAAACTGATCAACATTGGGTCATCCAGCACCAGACATTAAGTGCTACATGTCTCAGAGGAAAATACGAGTGCATGGTCATTTCTTTTCAAACGACCAGTGTCAGTCAACCCACAAGGGAGAACAACCATGCACTACAACCAAAACAACACACACTCCCACACCATCTATTCCCATTACGTAATCTTGCAATGCCTTCAGCCAGTTGACACTAGCTTGCCGGCAAATACGGTTGAACCCAGATCAACAGAAAATTGTCTAAATCAGATTTTTTCTTTTGCAGCCGAGACTCTTCAGTGTGACAATTCGCTGTGTCTTGCAATAAAAGAGAAAAAAATTGTCACCATTCAATATAGTCTTCACATCCTGGAACCTCGTTCTTGCAAAATCTGAAACAGACCAATAAAAATTCTGTAAATGAAAATTCACTCAGTGTCATTCCTAAAGCATGGAGGTCCATGAGCAAGATAATGACTATTTCAAATAACTGATAAAGTGTCAGGGTGGTGTTTCAAGGACATTCCTGAAAAAAAGACAGATTGACACATACAACATCTACTCTCAAACATAACGAAAAGAGATGTAAATCGCTGCTAGGAAATTAGTATGATTAATATAACCAAAGTTCAAGAGTTGGTAGATGTAAAAAGTAAGCCATTTCACCTCATGCTAGTTTTGAAGATACTTAAGTCCTGTGTGGTAAACGAATGAGTACCTTATTAGAAATTTAATCTAATCTTAGTTTTTCCTATTCCAGTAAAATGTCCTTAACTCTATGAAGTTTCAACTGCAAACTGAATCCCACAAATTAGAATTGAAAATGTGAACTAGCAAAAAAAACCATGCGTATATGGCACGCTGGGTGAAACGAGGCAGGAAGTTTTCAAAGGCTAAGAGTGCAAGCTGGCAGGATTTACAGGAACAGACTGTTTTAAAATTTGAAACTGATGCCCAGGCTTGGTCTTTTGCATGAACTAAAGTCAGCCAACTACATTTCTTCACAGATTTTCCCAATGCTGTTGAGACATACAAAGCTTATCAGCAAGACTGATCAGCTCTATGAAAATAAATACTACTCTGACTGTGGTTGTATAATATTAATACATTAATACTACTTGCTCATGCAAGATCTCAGAAGTTTTTTAGGCAGCCTTGTCCACATGAAAATTGTTTCTGTGGGCACAAGACAAAGCCCATTGAATTCTTCATGCATTACCTTGTCCATCATTATCCTCTGAAACACCTAAGCCAGGCAGCTGAGGGGCAATGCAGGTCTGACTTCATGAAGAGGAATATATTTCTCAAAAATTCTGTCTACCAAATTTGATCCTCCCACTGTTATCAAGGACCTGAGATTCCCACTACAGTGGGTAAAAGGTGATTTCTATATTTTTTCCTGAAAGCAGTTGATCTGTTTAATATTCTCTTTAAAAGGCATATATGAAATATAGGGACTGAAGTTTAGTGGAAACAAAATACCTACCTCTGAAAAACTCAGGAATCCTTGTCTATAGCATTTTACAACACAAAACACCTATTCTACTTCCAGTTTGACTACTCTTTTCCTTTTCTGTTTCAATTTTCTTTGGCTTTTCCAGAGAGGAAAAGATCCACGTTTTAGGATTGACTGTCCTGGCAATAATGTTTCTCCTGTTGCTCTTCTACACTGGGTGAGAGTGAGCGACAAGGCGGTCAGGTCCAGGGCCATGCAGTACTGCCGGGAAGGCTCTAAGCACACTGTAGAACCAACCCTGACGGGAGACAGACGAAGCACTAAGCAAAGCGTCAAATGCACTGAGCACAAGTACTTAACAAAGTTAATCTGTAAGTAAAAGTACCTCTGGGGGTGCTTTGTTTTCCTTCGCTTCTTGATGTCTTCCTACTACTGGGAAGGGCTCTTGCTTTCAAAAGCCGAAAGAAAGCAAAGGCACAATCCCTGGACAATGGCACAGCTGTCCCCAGTGTCCAACCTCCTTCTACGGTGATTTCAGTGCAGTGTGATAGGAAGAGGAACAGCTGAGGCTAGTACTCAGCAGCACACTCCACCCCAGAGGAGCCACAGAATCTGACAGCACACACAAATACTTGCTTGTAGGGTACAGATTGGCAACTACTTAACAAAGCACAGCAGTGTCAGGTATTATTTTAAATAAAAAAGTTAGGTATTTTGTTTCTTTTTACTACTGCTAAAATTTTTACAGTTTAACATTTCAGCCTCTATCAGCTGTCAGGCCTAATCGGTCTTTCATAGTGGTTGTAGTCACCTGCTTTGCACAACTCCATGGGAGTTTTAAAGGACAAGCTCCTAAAGAACCTGTCACCTTTTGTTTGCCTCAGGGACAGTTCAGAGACAGTTCAGTATCAGCTTAAAAAAAATCCACTTTATTACTTGCTCATTGCACTTCCTGCAGTACTTGGATCTCGCTTTGTGCACACAAAGTTCTTTTTCATTTCAAATTCATCATTATTATTTTAAAGTTATGAAGCCAGATGTCACTGCAGCTACTTTGACAGGTTTCCAGAATACAGGAAGACGTTTCCTATGGGCCATGACACGCTTTAGGGTGTATTTTAGATGCAAACATTGCTTATTTCAAAAAGCTAATTTACTATGTGTACTAAACAAATTACATTTCTTACACAATTGTAGGAAAGTTACAAATTAATTCTGTGGGGAGAAGCCAGGCCCTGAAAATCGCTCAGCAACTCCTAGTATAGTATATTCAAAATGGCTTAGACAAACTTAACAGAAGATACTGCCGTTGACACCTACTCATGGTATCATAGTGTCATTGTAACTTTTATACAGTGATCTGGATGCAGGCTTGAAGCCAAAATTCCTAAACTGAGACTGACTGGAAGATGGGGAAATATATCAGAAGTTAATTTTATAAATGCTTCACACTTAAACTTTTTCCTCAAGTATTTGCTTTGGTCACAGCTGAGAACAAAGCTGAGAACAGAAGATGTTCACACGGAGGATTACAGACTGACCCAGCAAATGTAGTCAGTAAGTGAAACAATCTCCAACAGAGATAAACACACGGCTGAAGCAAGCACCTGTCTCTCAGGCAGCTTAAGAATCTTGCATTCTATTCCTGCATAGTGCCAGTTTGGGTTTTTTTCAACAAAGCTTCAAATTTGACCTACTCCTTGCAGCCATTCCTGAAGACTTGGCAAAAAACCTAATTCCACCTCAGCAGTAGTTCCTGTTAGCATTGGTTAAGAAAATAATGTAGGTTCTTCAGCCATGCAGAAGCAACACTTCAGAGATAAATATACGGATGCTTTACAGCTAAAAAGTTCAGGTGTATAGGTGATAAGCTGGAGTTCAACCTCATGCAGTGGTAAATACCTTCAATTTATACAGCTCAAGTGACTACCCACACACTGTATCACTCCACATTCAATGGAGAGCAGAATAAAGACAATCAGTGCTTGCAGACGTGTTAGGAAAAGGTTGCAAAAGGTGTTCCGATGCAACATTTGTGATCTTTCACTTGTGACTTCTGAAGTACCTTGATCTCTAATAAGATGTCAAACTACAGTGGAAAGGACTCAATCCCTCCCCAGAGTTGTTTCCTGTGATAAATGTAACTGTAGCACCAAGATCACACTATTTATTTGTATTTACCAGGTCTTGATTCGACAATTATTAGTTTCAAAACTATCAGGTAAGACCATCTTTTGACTATGATGCACTTGCGTCACATCTACCGATTTATTGTCAATTTATTGCTAATGTATTTAATTTACTGAAAACATATACTGTAAGTTTGTGTCAGATACCTCTGCACATAAAAAAAACATTTGACGGCAAAGTCAGTGCATGGAAAATAAAAATGAAAAACAATTCTGACCCTAGAATCTACATGAAGAACTTTTCTTCCCAGCAAAGTTTTAAGGGAACCAATCACAACACAGCTTATAACGGCAACGCTAATTACTCTGTCAAAGAAGCAATACGCAGAACAGGAATTCTGCCTTCACTAACCATGCCACAACTATAATCACAAACACACACGCCATCAGGACTAGCCGAAGGACAGCACTAGTGGGGGTAGGAAGTGGATGGGGCAGAAAAGCATCTGGGTGAAATCCTAGGGCAGCTAGTGCTCACCATGACATTTACACTTAATCTGAGTCATTCATATCGTAATCCGTTTCTTCATCCTCACTCTGAGTGGCATGCAGCATGCAGCAAGTATGGAGAAAGGAAGGGAAAAGAAGAGATTGCAAGTGAGTTAGATCTGCAACAAAGTACAGTCCACTTACACTTGAAACACCTGGGAATGACATTTATTTACTTTCATCCGGGACCCCCACTCTTTGTAAGAAAGTATGACAGCAGACAATTTCAAGGAGGTACATTCACAAGAACTTCCTTTTTCAAATGTCCTAAAGTCATCAGACAGAAGCCAATAGTGCCATGCTGCATAACAACAGGGAACACACGTATGGAGAAAATTCAAATAAAACCGTAAAGCCGGCACCTTAACTCTGTGTACTCTTTGCCACAGATGGGAAAGAACAGCACATGAGAACCTAACTTTGGATGCAGACATTACGAACAAGCTTTGGTCATTTGTCCCAAGAGTGACAGCTCAATAAAGCAGTATGAAAGAGAAGAATGCTTGTGGGAATACAGGTTATCTTTCAGCAGTGCCGTGGCTACCAGTGAAAGCCACTGGAACCATTTAAGTCAATGTCCCAAATGCCATTAATTTCCTTTACTTAGGGGTACTAGGTTACACAGCAGTCAGCTACTAACTTACTGTGCAAAGTGTTTTCCAAAAAAGAAGAAAACACAAGAAAAAAAAGTCTCTAAGAAGGTGAAGCTTGATTAGATGGGCTATCAGAAAATGCTTTTTCCTATTCTCAAAGTCCAGGACTATTAATTAAATTGAAGTGCCTGTCAATAAAAGAATTATATTGGCAGTTCTTTGTTTTCTCTGACCCCACCTGTAAAAGGAATAGGAAGACTTTCTCATGGCTTTTAAAAGCCAGTCCCAGTACATGAACACATTATTCTCTATATATCACTGGATATCAGCATTTCAACCTCAGGAACTTCACTAAGACCAACTCAAACACTAATGAGCAGACTGTAGACTAGAGAGAATTAATGCTAGCTGAAAGGGAACTACTGAGACAACAGCTCCCAAGGCCCAAGGTCCAGTCAAAAATTCCAGAACACAACTATCAGAAACCTCTCAAGGAAAAAGAACTTCTTCTTTCCCCCCACTCCTGCCCTGGACAACACATACCTATACAGAATAACTAAATAATTTACTGGTCAAAAAATTATTCTTCAAGTACTGCCATTTTCCAGGACAAAAAGAGTGAAAGTTATCTTCAACCAAAATTAACACTAATTCTTATTCATCACCCTGGTCAAATGAGGCTCTGCTCTCTTCTCTGAAACAATGACCAAGAAGTACTTCAATGAAGAGGTCTAAGATTTGGCTTCTGAAGTTTCCTGAAGATGTGCTACCATTCTTTATGAAGATGTTTATTAGGTTCTAGAATTCCACTTTTTTATTTCGAGTACATAACTCAGCCCTAAATTATTACCACACACTTCTTTAACTTGTCAACTTTTAAAGTTTTGCTGCAACACCCTTGCAAAAGCAGACGTTGACTAGGGTTTTAGAAAGACCGCGTTGTTAGCTTATTCAGGTTCAGTGTTTACCCTAGACTACGTTAATCCCTTACGACTCTTTGGAAGTTTTATCTCAACAGTTACAAAAGAGTATAAAGTAATCATTTTGCTAAGAATCCAACCTAAAGCTTGGAGTACTGTTATAGTGCAATTTACAACAATGTCTCCCATTTATGTAGCTGCATAACCAAACTACAAGGCACAGAAAGTAGCAAAGTTTATGTTTTTGAGGCTTCAGTGCCAAGACCC
Organism: Apaloderma vittatum; assembly: GCF_000703405.1. NCBI lineage: Eukaryota > Metazoa > Chordata > Aves > Trogoniformes > Trogonidae > Apaloderma > Apaloderma vittatum. The sequence continues at coordinate 22,894 of NW_009728164.1, read as the reverse complement.
AGATAAATTCTTAGCATTATTTCAAAATTAATTTATTTGAAGGTGATACTTGAAAAAGCAACCTTTGATATTTTACCAATTGTTTCTCATCTAAACATATTAAATGAAAAGTTTTTAAGCCAACTAGAGAGGTATTCAGTTTGTCTGTATTCATCTCCTTACACAAAGCAACACTACAAGGGTAAAAACTGTCCAATACACACGGAAGAATACACTTACATACATAGCTGGTCTGCCTTATTACTATTCCGTTGTAGTTTTACATTTTATCTTGCACAAACTCTGAAAGACAACTGAGTAAAACGCTAAGATACCATGCTCATTACAATCTTTTTGCAAAGCTGGTTACGGAAAGTAAAGAGAAGTAGGAGAAACCTAAAAACATTACGCTACTAAATGCCTTCATTTTATACCATACTGCACATGACTGTTCTTCAGAGACAGCATATTACAATCTCCATTCTTGACAGAAAGATTTCTTTGGTGGAACTCAAGCAAGAAAAAGTTTTCAGCTGAACCACTGGCAGAACAAGGAAGTATTTGAATTTGTAAGAAACAGTATCTGGATTCTTAACTGTAAATATGAAATATCTGCCAATACTTGATAGAACAGAACAAGAATCAGGACAGAGTGCTGCATTTAAAGAACCCGTCTGGTATAACAAATGCATGCTGACTGTGCCATTTACAGTCTCTCATACAGTGAACAGGTAACCATCATTAGGCATGAGCAAGGGGAAAAAAGGCAATTAAATAATGGATCGGAACAGAGGTAGGCCTAGCACAACTTAGTGAAGTCCACCCAATTTGATGACATTTCTTTAGTCCAACATCTAGTAACTTACTTTTGCTTTTTCACTGGGTTCACTGGTTGTGCCATAGGGAGTGTTATGCAATTCCTTTGAGACAACACACAGAAATTCAGCCTGATCTTCATTGCCGTAGTTATAGGAAGAACCAATACTGACCAGCTGAAACATGGGGAAAAAAAAAAGTCAATTGTGCATTTCCACATAAAACAAATTCCATGAGTTCTCATCATCAATACAAACACTCCTCACTCTTCAGACTGTTGGTTGTGCCTGAAGCATGATTCTCCACTGCAAATACATTTTGATGTTGACAAATACACTGACAATCTGATGATAAGATAAACACAGCTTTTCTTTTTAAACATTTACAGAATTAATGATTTATGGTTATGATTACACTGTGAAAGAAAAGGCTACAGAGGCAGGCCAGTGAAGTAGTAGCCTGTTCCCTGTTTCTGTTATTTACTGGAAACTTCCCCATCCTCCAAAGTTAATTTTTAAAAATTTTGTCTGTGGTATCCTTATGCGGCATGATTTAACATGTAAATGGCTGCATGCAGGAAGCACTTTAGTCTTAAGGGATATCCACTACTTTACTTACAGAATAACACTGTTTCTATTAAAACATATTTTGAGTGTACAACGACAAAACTCGCATTTGATAGGAAAACAGCAAGACACAGCATGGTGGGACACCAAGATTAACATCTGAAGTTCATAAGTACTGATACAAGGAAGTTAATTACGGAAGCATTACAAGCAGAAGCCATGTATAATGAAATGTGACATATTTAGGAGCTTCTACACATCTCATTATTGAACGATAAATGACAATTTGCTGAGAAAGAAAGATACACCTGACATCAGTACTACCTTGTATGCAGCATGTTTATCAAACAGCAGAAATTTCATGTAACTGGTCTTACCTTACACACAGTACACTTACCTAACGCTAGAAGCTTTACATAGCCTGCCTTTCCCAGCCAGAATCAATTCAGATGTAGCTGGTTGATTTATTTTAAAGGTTTATTTCAAAAGCATGACAAGATGATGTATGGTGTTATTACTACTGACACACATTAAAATCCTAAAAATCAAGTAGTTGTACAGATGCACTCTACTGAAACATCATTACCAGAACTATATTATATCTACCTACCAAATCACCACACCCATGTGACAAGGCTGTCCTATTCCCCAGCCTCTGTTACATCATTAAAGTGCCTGGCCACAGAAAGGGCTTGACTTGTTTTTTAGGGCAACACCACTTGAAACTCTGTAGTAATCTAAGTAGTTATCCATCTGAAAACGAACTGTGTGCTGTCATTAGTCTAGCAGAGCATCAAAGAGAGTAAGAGCCTTGTTAAAGCAGGGGAGATGCAGCCAAGATGAAACCTTTGTCCAGAATCTGTACCTAAAGCATAGTATTATTTACCCAACAAAAGTGTAGGGTAAACTAAAGTCAAAAGCAGCTTCCATATAGCACTATCATGAGAAAATAAAGCCTCATTACACTTTTAAGGAGAGAGGAAAGAGATGTTCAGATGCTCCAGCACTGTGGTAGGACAGCCAAGAAGGCACCTCCACAGACAGAGTTTACAAAGCATGTGGTATGTCTGCACAATAAACCAATTTGATGCCAGCACTGATGTAAAAGCTTTTGGACCCTGCTGGTATTACAGCATACAAGGCTCAGCCTCCAACGAACAGTACTGGCAGTCAAAATTCCGTGCTGTCAAACTACCTACTTTAACTCCACTGTCCTGGTGTGATCACCAGAAATCTTTCCCTCCCTCCTGCACTCCTAACATCAATCTAGTTCTGCAAAAATCACATACAGTCAAGAGTGAACACAGGCTGCTCAAAAATGAATGTGATAAAGACACTTTTTCCACCAAAACTATGTAATGAAGTGACAAAACCCCAGGTTTTTAGAAGCGTCAGTACATCCTCACTGGAATACAAAGACACCACTTATCTTGAGACATTAAGTCAGTTAATCTTTCACAACAGATACTTTGCAGTCTGTGCCGTAACACCTTGTGTAATACAGAATCACGGTATTTAAAGTACTCACAGCACTTAAAGGAGGCTTACAGGAAAGAAGGGGAGGGACTCTTTACCAGGGAATGTAGTGATAGGACAAGGGGTAACAATTTCAAACTGAAAGAAGGAAGATTTAGATTATGTACTACTGTGAGGGTGGAACAGGTTGCCCACTGAAGCTGTGGAAGCTTCCTGCTCCCTGGAAGTGTCTGAGGCCAGGTTGGACGGAGCTTTGAGCAACCTGGGCTGGTGGGACGTGTCCCTGCCCATGGCTGGGGGGTGAAACTGGATGTTTTTAAGGTCCCTTCCAGCCCAAACCATTCTATGCTTCTATGAAAACCCATAAAGTAACTAGTTGCTTAGCTGCACAAAATGGACTAAAATTCCACCTGAAAGCTGGAAAATCAACACAGACTTACTTCATATATAGAGACGATTTGTTGATTCTCAACCCTATCGGCAAAAAATATCATGTACAAATTTTCAGGGAAAAATAGCAGTTAAGTTGCTTCTAAGTTTGTTGAAGTGGTAAAAAGTTTATCCTGTATATTAAACAGTAATTACAAACCAAGTAATACAATTACAGTAACTGCTTCAGTTACAGGGGTAAAATGTAGGACTACTTTAAACAGTATTTTTACCCCATTTAAAGGCTAGAAAACAGTCAAAAAGTTGGACATGTTTTCAATAAAGCAACACCTAATTCACCTTCTCTTAAGTGAAATTTGAAAAATAAAATTCAATCATACACTTTGATTTAGTATATAGTTAACTTTTCTTCTTGCAAATTGGCAAGAACTTGGTATCACATAAGCTATAAAAACAACTACCAGAAGGAAAAATACTTCACTCATGACACTCAAAATAAATAAACAATCTCTCTGAAAGCAGGTATGGTACAAGGTCTAACAACAGCCAAATCATTGATCCTCGTTCAACAAGGTTGACAGGTTTTCAGATAATAGCTACTTACACTCCCCGCTAATGCTTCATAATCCATATGTAGTGACAAAAGCATCTAGATAACTGCTGCATTTCAAGATAAAGTCTCTTTTTCAACATTAAACACAAGTTCTTCAAAACTCCAACACAGGATACTCTTGTAAGCAGTTCCATTTCTGTGCAACTAAGAATGTTGCACCGGGGTTGTTGTGAGCCGACTGCAGGGCCTGGAACTTGGCCTCGCGGAACCTCATACAAATGGCCTTGGCCATCAATCCAGCCCATCCAGGTCCCTCTGAAGATCCTTCCGATCCTCCAGCAGATCAACACTCCTGCCCGGCTTCACGTCGCCTGCAAACTCACTGAGGGTGTGCTCGATGCCCTCATCCAGATTATTGATAAAGATACTAAACAGAACTGGCCCCATTACTGAGCCCCGGGGCACACTGTTTGTGAGTGACTGCCAACTGGATTTAACTTCATTCACCATCAGTCTTTGTGCCTGGTCATCCAGCCAATTCTATGCTCAGGGAAGCCTATGTCCATCCAAGCCATGAGTAGCCAGTTTCTCCAGAAGAATGCTGTGGGAAAGTCCAGGTAGGCATTATTCACAGCCTTGCCCTCATCCACTAAGTGGGTCACCTTGTCATAGAAGATCTGGTTATTCAAGCAGGACCTGCCTTTCACAAACCCACGCTGACTGCGCCTGAACACCTGTTTGTCCTGTATGTGCCACATGGCACTCAAGATGATCTTCCCAGCATTGATGTCAAACTGACAGGTCTGTAGTTCCTGGAATCCTCCTTCCAGCCCTTCCTGTAGATGCGTTTCATATTTGCTAACCTCCAGTCCACTGGGACCTCCCCGGTTAGCCAGGACTGAGGATAAATGAGAAAAGTGACTTGGAGAGCACTTCTGACAGCTCACTCAGTACCCTTGGATGTGATCCTGTGTGTCTAAGTGGAGCAGCAGGTCGCTAACCATGTTCCCTTGGATTACGGGGCTTCATTCTGTTCCCTCTGCCTATCTTTCAGATTTTAGATTATCCAGTCAATGGTTTCTCAGACTTTCTGAAAGGACAAACTCTTCCTGGCTTATAAGGTTTAAACAGCAGAGAGAGTTTAAATCACTAAGAAGGTAAGGAAGGGAAAAAAGAATATTTCGAAACTCCGAATTTTGTAGCTTTGTATGATTATATATGCATGGGTATACATGCACCTATCTTTCCTTATTGTTTTTTCTTCCATAACTTGTTTCATTACACTCTTTACTAAAGCACTGTGATCCTGCTCGAGCATCTCTGTAAACCCCAAGAGTGTCTTAATCAAGCAGAAGAAAATACCCATATTATCACGGAAAATTCATTAGATCATGATCTATTCACTGCTTGCATAGAACAAGGGTGCTGACACTAGCAAGCTGTCAGCTCTACCTAAAAAAGGCAGGAATGAAAAGCATTATTATTATTTAATCAACAGAAATATAATTATTTGCATTACATTGCTTGATGTGCAGGTCAGGATCTTCCTGAGAAGACAAATAAATAACAACAAGGAAATTCCTGTCTCATAAAGTCTGAACTTTTAAGTAAGATAGAAGATGACAATCAGAAAGGACAAAGTTAGAAAAACCCAACAGTTTGGCATAGGGCAGAGACTATCTGATACCTAACCATGGCTAAGTCTTGTTTTCAAAGAGAAAACATTTAAGAATGATTTCAGAGGCAATAATGAAATAACTGTCTGAAGAATTTTTCCTACATCTGCAGCTCTGTGAGAAGACAACTGTGTCTTTCAAAAAAGACTATTTAAGAAAAAAAACACAATTAAAGTGTTAGAGACAATAGGTCAAATGCCTCTTGCGCCAAGTTACTCAACAGAAGCAGAATATACAACTCTCCTTCAATCTTAAACCAATGACTGCACACCTAAAAACATCCCTATGAACAGGGGAAATGGTTGGCCCATCATCTTTAGGAACCTTACTTTCAAAGTGAGTAACCACCATGCCTAACTGAATCAAGACAGATCTCAAAACCAGCCACATTTCAATAACTTGCCTATCCAGATTTGCTAAAGTGGTTTAAGAACATTGATTCAGGATCTATATAGTCACTTACAGTACAAATTAGAAATATGATTACCATCACAACTAACTGCTCCAACTTGCACAAAGAACACCCCTGTCTTTCTCTGCTTCCCCCTGGAGTTACTCAAATTAACTATCTCCTAATTCACAGCTACCAATTTTGTTCTCTTTCTATGATTGTCTGATTCTCACACTGAGTAAACTTCATAACACTTACTTTCAAATTCTATTTTAAATATTCTTACTCTTTGCATATTAGTGCTTCTACTCCAAACGCGGTAGACAACTTGTTCACAGGAAAGCTTGTCTTTGAAAGCTTGTCTTTTTTTCCTTTTTTTATAATTATACTAACCATTGACAGAATAAAACAAAGTCGTACCCTCAGTGCTTTTTACAGAATCAAGTTGTATGAATGGCCTCTACACCTTTTAGAATTATGTATTCACCCTACTGCCTTCTCAATGGATTTGCAAAAGGCTATAGAGATGCAGACCAGCTGTAAAACTCAGCACTGATGACTGAGACCAGGACCACAAGCATATTTATTTCAGGTCTCTTAATGCTCTTAAGCCTCTATCAGACTTCAAATCTAAGAGGAAGGAAGGAAAATTCATTCCCTTTCAGATTTTTTTAAAATTTATTTTATTTTATACTTGCATCTAGGAGATTAACACATGAATTCAGCTTCAAACTGAAAAAGAGTAGATTAGATGTGAGGATGATGAGACACTGGCACAGGTTGCCCAGAGAAGCTGTGGATGCCCCCTCCCTGGAAGTGTTCAACCTGGTCTGGTGGGAGGTGTCCCTGCCCATGGCAGGGAGTTGGAACTGGATGATCTCTAAGATCCCTTCCAATCCAAACCATTCTATGGTTCTAAGAATAACATGATGCTGCCTGTACCCTACTTGTCCTAAACAAGTGGCCACAATTCTTACTCAGTTCCAGAAAGTCTGCAAACCCAACGCATTAATTCCACATTCCAAATGTTACCTATACAACTGCAAGAAATAGATAATGCTTGATACACTGAAAGCAGATTCTGGAATACAGGTAGACAACAGTCCAGGTCTAAAATCTAGAACTGCCTGGCTAAATGCTCGTGCAAGCTCACATGCAAGCTTCAGCCCGTATCGAGTCACTTTACAGTCATGTTATCTTCATAATGTTATACTGATCTTTCAGACTGGATAACCGTATGTATATCAAGGAAAAGAACAAGTACTCCAAGTATTTTACTGATGAAAAGTACTCACAGAACACCAGGTTCCCAAATCAATTCACATAAGACACTTCAGAATGGAGCACTGGAACTGGAAACTGCCTCCAATATTATCGGTAAGCAAAAAATCCTTCCCAAACCCTTGAACACTGGGAAGCAACAGAGCAATTAAAAAAAGCAATGACCTAAGGGCAAGGGCATTAGGAAGGATGAGACAGCCTAAAAAATTAACAAGTGAAGCTAAGAAAATTCCCCAAGGGTGGAAAATAACCCATAAAACAACAACAACAACAAAAAAGACAAAAACCCCCCAGGATGTTTTTTCCACTAGAGACAAGATATAAAACCGCTGATTTTGTTCTCCCCTCACTGCTCTATAGCTTATTTCTGAAAAATTCTGTTATTCACTGTTCCAGTTTGAATTTATTTCATCCACCAAAAGAACCAATTAAGTTCTGAGTTACCAGAAATAAAGGGTTTGAAATCAGAACTTAACTGGCTACTAGGTGGATGAAATATATTCGAACTGATTAACACAGAAATGTCCCTTTCTAATCCCAGTGAACTCAAAAGCTTTAATTACAGGGTTCCTGAAATTTAAATTGTACCACTTTTACTTACAAGTATGGATCAAAGACTGTTAACTTTGGAGGAAAAGATGTTACCTACCGAGAGGGTTAAAATTCTCAAGAAAAAACTTTAACTAAATAACTGCGGGGGGCTTATTGGTTTTCTTTTTTTCCATTATTTTTACAGCATGAACATTCATAATGTATAATGAAATATCGTGAATATAAATAAAAGCCAGCCACAAATACACACAAATTACTATGTGCTGTACATCCAGGAATAAAGTGGAATGATTTGAAAGCAGCAGAAATGCAAGGAGGCCAAGCATATCAGTGTGAGGGCAAAAATAATGGTGTGACACACCTCACTGCAGCATTTCTGGAAGCATCTCTCTTCCCCTTTCACTTCCCGTGACACTATCAGCAGATACTCTGACTGCTGGGCCCGGCCACAGCTGTACTGGGAACCTATACTGACAAGCTGAAATAACCAATCAAAGCAAAACACAAAAAGAAACCTTTGTAAAGCTGAAGCACATACCATTATCCAAATTGTACAAATAACAGATGAGCTCAAACGTTCAGGTAACATTTACCTGCCACTGGAACAGGTTGCTATCAAGCTACAGCTTTCATTTTCAACATACTGCAAATTTATGGAGGCAGTTGCAAAGCCCTTTGTATTTTAAAGGAAAGTTAAGAGTTACTGATAGCAAGTCAGAAAACTCCCCATATCACTGTGGTGTAGTCAACTACTCTGAAAAACATAAACAATGTTCGGTGCATTATGAAAGCGAGTATTATTTGCCTGTCATCCTGGGCAAGTGCAGAAGGTAACGTGGATATAAGACTGGAAGGTGTTACGTAGAGCAATATATCAAGCCTGCGTATGAAAGAGCTTCACCTTGTTCCAGATATTGATAAACAAAATACAGCTAAGGAAATATATGAAGTCAACTACAGGGGAAAAAAGTTGAGTGCTCTAAGTTGGGTTTAGAAGGCGTAATTTACAGAAGATGCAAGAAAATAACTGGAGTGGAAGAAATTGTCCGTCTTGTCCCATACAAATCAGTACCAAGAGCTCTGTTCGCACTTGCTAAACGTCTAATATCTCAGATGTTCAGAGCAACCTAATCTAAATTTTTCAACTTAATACAAAAAATGCTTTATTTTAATAATACATGGAAACTCCTAGTACATTTAAATTAAAGCATAGCCTGTCAGTGCACTTGAGAAAGATTAGAGCTTTAAATTAAGTGTGAATAACTAAACAACTGCTTTCTCTGAGTAAACTGGAGATCGCTACCAAAAAGAAGGCTTACGAACAGTATATTTATTTTTATCCTGCTATTTTCATGTGAATAATTTTGAAGTCAGAAGCTAAACACCGTTCCCCGTCCTCCTCATTCGGTGAACATATTTAAGACAGCATTACGGTGAAAGACTCAGGTTACAACAATTATTAAAATTTACATGACTGACACACCACTGCCGTCTAAGGCCTTTGCATGTAGTGATTCTGCACAGCCCAAAGCTTCTCATTATGCAGCGTTGCCAAAATACTGCTTTTTTCTGACTGCCTTCTGACTGAACCTAAAAATCATCTATAAAATAAACCACTGCAATCACAAAAGTGGGGCAGCACAAGTATTTTGGACCAGGACTGATAAATAATTGCATTTTTCTAGCAGCATTTTCATATATTCTTTGGAAAAGTGCAGCCACACAAGCGCACCAGAAGTTTAACACCTTCCACTCCTATTTAATCATCACATCCAATTGTATTTTACACAAAAATTTTGAGATGTCAAGGGGAAACAAGTATTTTTGATCAAAACCAACCACTTAAACACGTTATATGGGGCACAGAGCACAAGGACTCTCAACCCACAGGAATATTACTCCTCTCAAAAACCTGATGATTTCTATTTTACTAATAAAATGTACGAAGCGTGGTAGGTGTCACCCCAGAGCCTGCTTCTGAAGAAAGCATGCTGCTGAGCGACATAGCTTTAGAAAAGATAAAAATTACAGAAATGCTACAGTGTTCTTGAATCTAAAAAATATAACTGTTTAGGTTATACACAATATTCTAATCACGTTTCAAGTGAATGATGTCTCCTACACAGCAGGCCTGCAATACAACCAAAGGAGAAAATGGCCCAGCCTGATGTAAGAGAAGCTGAGTACTATTACGAGACCATAGAGCTGTTGTGTTTATCTACTTCAAACTGTGTGTCCAAGAGAGAGCAACACGGGGAAGGAAGTAGCGAGGACAAAACAAGGATATAATGTTCAAGAAAACGACTGTAATTTTCCAGTTCTAAAAGAGATTCTAAATTTTAAATGACACTATAGTAGTTCTTTCAGAAATTGCACTGTCAAACCAGTATTACTCCCAAATATAACATCCCCAAAGAATACAAGGCTTTAGAACAGGTAAAAGCCACAGTATCACTTAATCTGTTAAAGGGTAAAGAATCGCTATTCATAACGAAAACTAGTTTCTCGTGACAAAGAATGTCAAAGAAACTTTGTCACTGGTCAGAAAACAGTCATGCCCATAAAGTAAGAGCTTTTTTCAGGGTCTTGCACAGCGCTCAGCTTCTGGCATGCCAAACAGACCTGGTAACGCTTGAGCCAGAGAAATGAACCATACGAAGTTTCCTCTGTGCTGGTTTAATCTATTTGATCATGGCTGTCTCCATGACACCAGCACCTTACACATTTCATGGAATACAAACAAAACATTTTCTTTTACCTTTGTGTGTATTTTTAAAAAATGTTGCTTTGTTGTGTTATTAGAGTGAGACTGCCCAGGGTAAGAGGCTTGTGCTTACACCATTCTCTCCTACAGCTGAAAAAGATGCTGGCGGCTGAGCACTTGTGTCTCACTCCAGAGTTAACAGATTCATAGCTCCAAGTCAGTTTAAATGTCCTGGTAGGTCACGAATGTAAAGAGGCCAGGTAGTGAGAGTTTCTTAGTCACAGACATTATAAAACAAAGATCTCCTTGAAATTTTACAATGCATTCTTGAATGTACACACAAAGCTATTTTTATGCAATACAAAGAATGAAAAGATTCAAAGAGCTCACACCTATCCAGCTTCACATCCACGCTGGTTAAGTTCAGTCTCTTACGTGTATCAGTCCTTTATCAGAAGAACCATTGTCTGTGCCTGACATTTATCTCCTAAGATCATTTCTTTCACCCAGAGCTCTTTACATCTCACCTAGCATTTGTATAAATTTGTATTAGTTAACTTTGACTTATTCACACTTCAAATGCCCATGTGTAGACACCGAAGAATTAGATTTCAGTCACGATGTAGATGGTTTTATAGAAAGCCATCACCATTTACCTCTTGGAAAGCTACATTTTTTTTGTTCTCTGGCAAATAAAAATACAATTAGCAAATTGTAACTCAGCTGTGCATATTTATCCAATTTCTTAACATTAATGAACTTAAAAAGATGCATATAATTGATGTCATACTTTTCTTCCACATAACTGAATTTTTTAAAGACTCTGTAATTATAGCCCATATAGGTTTTTTTACCTGTTCAAATTTCCAGCCATCAGACATTGTGGAAACCATTTGAGTGAGTTCCTCTTCCTGGCACTGCAGCACCCTGTACACGTGTTTGACTGGCACCTTCAAGAAGAAATTTAAGATGCTCAATACAGCATGAATTCACTGTTTGTCACTTGTCTAAGGTTGCCCTTACTCTGTAGAAATGGTAAGCTACACCACCTTGAACATCTTGCCTTTTTTTTTTTCTCTTTTTTTGTCTTAGAGAAATCTCCTCTGTTCAGAATCACCTTGGAGAAAACTGAACTCTTCATGCATATTTCAGAGACTAGATGCGCTAGTTAAACGTTATAACAATCCTAAGACTCACCTATTATTCCATGTGGTAGCAAACCATGTCATTTAAAATCAAGGCTGAGGTTCTGCAGAGGCCCAGCTAACTTGTAGGAATGTCCAACCATATTCAAAGATGTCTTAAGCTCCCTGTCAAAGTTTCCCTTCCAGAGCAATGAATACTTTCTTCACTTAACAGTTTATCTACCATATTCACTTTCATGAAGAAATACTCATGAGCTGCGATGCGAAGAGGCAGAGTCTTCTCAACTACAGAGCACTACAAATAAAGAAACTAACTTTGCTACAAAAGTGTATGACAGGCGCTAAACAGTACCTGTAAGCACACTGTATAAACATACTGTATGAAGAGCAGTTAGTCAGTCTCATCATATTCAGAGTATTTAAATGTATAAGAGAAAAATATAGTCTACAAAAATTGTTTACCAAAATAATTATTTCCAGAAATGATATTAAGGCAAATTCTACTCCTGATGTTTCTGAATAATTCTTTAGAATATTTTCAGTTTTTGAACAAGAACCGGAACCATATGCCCGTGCTCTTTGTAAGCAGACTGGCAGGTACTGGCAATAAAGAACATGAATCTTTTTGTACGTATGGTTCCAGCTCAGCCACTGATGGGAGGTAGCCATTCAGTATCTCACTGGGGAAATGCGCAATCAAGGAGAAAAATGGAACCCACCCACTGCTTACCATAGACCAAATAATCAAAAACACACTAGAAAACAGCCTCACCTGTGAGATTTTGCTGTCTCTTTCTCTTATTTTGTCCTTTACCAGTTTTATTAGTGATGTGATATTGTAGAATTCAGCCTCTTCCAGCACACCTAGTATGACAATATTTTTGGGAAAGAGGGTGTAACCAAAGATTCCAGGCCAAAACCACCTAACCAGTTCACAGAATCACACACACGATCACAGAACGTTACAGGCTGGTTCCCAAGATTATCTCTTCTACAGCTATATAAAATTATTTATTTGGCCATAGGAAAAGTTCATTTACCAACGTAATGATTCCAGCTTCCTTCAAGCACATGTAGTTCAACGTTTAGCTCACTCTGAAAACTATCGTAAAAAGCAACTGAAGAAAATTGATGCCGATTCACATACAGAATGAGAGGCAGGAAACAAAAAAAAAAGGAGCACAAATGCCTTTCCATAGCAGACTGATGGACCACCATAGCTCAGGTCCCACCTCAGGATAGAATACGAAAGAGAAATTTAAATAGCTCTACTGAAAAGCTCTGCATCTGCTAGTGTGCTGGAAAATGTTCATGCTGTCGTTTGAGATCTTAGGCCCTGAAAAAAAAGCTTAAAGAAACATACTACAGGCTGTGGTATGTTCAAGCCTTACTTGTTCTCCACACACACTCCATGTTTAACAGTGCATGGAAATTACATTTCACATTGTTATGCCCTGCTGACACTGCTAGACCGTATTTCTCTTTCGCTAGTTTCTTCAATACCTTATCAATACAGTTTTAGCACTATATGGTTTAAAACAGTCATCTGTCATCAGGGTAAAATTGATATGAATTAGGGAAAAGGAGGAAGAAGCTGGGGGCCAAATTTACTCTTCCAGAACATATTCTACGTGTCTGAACATCTCAAAACTTCACTCCGACTTTGCTTTACGTCTTCCAAAGCTTGTTTCACAGCCACTGTTCTTTCGCTTAAAGAGGACTAAACCAAATTATTTCATACAGTCATACAGGAAAGATACAATATTATACAATAAAAGGCATCTCCTCTCATGTCTGACTATTTGTATTCTATTTCTGACTGAGGACAGGGGTTGTGAAATCAGGAATCATACTAAAACCACTAAGATAAGAGCATATACTATACCGGCACAATATCCATCAGCTTCACTTCAAACAGATGGAAATACTGCACTTACATCTACTTGTAAGTTACTTTTGATGACTCAAAAGCAGTGAAAATAATAAGGTCATGATAAGAAAGCAAGAGATTTAGTAACATCTTACCTTCCTCAGCTAGGTCCTTGTTAATAACCAGTTTCCCATGTCTGAGATAGTTCAGCACTGGCCCAAAGTAGGTCGGGTCTCTGTCTATTAAATAGGCACCTGTTTCGTCCTAGATTAAGAAAACAAAACAAAAACAAACAAAAACACACACAAAAAACCCCAAACAAACAAACAAATCCCCAAAATCAAACAAGCAAAAAACCAAAAACCAACAAAAAATTCAAAGAAACCAGACAAACCCACAGGAAAAAAGAAAAAGAAGCAAAAAACCCAAAACACCACAAAAAAAATCCCAAACAAACAAACAAGCCAAAAAAACCCCACAGTGATTTGAACATCCAAGCAGGAATTACAAGCTTATATTCAGTTTGGCATCTGAATAGCAAGCAGGTATTCAAACATAGCCACATTCCTTAAAGCCAAATTTATTACACATATTAAAAGGAATTCAGCAATGTAGCTGTAATTGTACCTGATTTATCACTCAAGTCTATCATGTACTACACAATCTCTCTTGCCTGATCAGTTCCCCTTGACTCCTTATCAAAAGACTATGAACATTGCTAGCGTGAAAGATCTAACCAAGCAGTAAGTGAGAACACTGAAAATTAAGGTTAAAATTAACACTTAAAACCAGAAAAATACCATTTTTGTTTGGAAACCTGAAGAAACAAGAACAAAGGCTACAATCCACTGGGGTTCAAATACCTGCTTTTTTTTTTCCCTTCTTTTTATTTTTTTTGACAAAAGGCAAACCTACCTACCTTCCCTTTAACCTCAATGTTTTATTTCAAAAACTTTTGATCTTGTCTTAGCTCAGATGTACAAACACTCACAGGGTACTAAGAACAGCTGTATATCTTCTGTAAAACAGGATACGGAAGATGCAGTTCCTACCTACCTCATGCAGACAAAGAAGGGACAGATCAAACCAACTGATGCCCAGTTTACCAAACACAGCACAGCACTACTCATTTGGTACCTAAAGATTTGGGGCAATATATAACAGAGAGATGTGGCAGCACCCCAAATACACGTTGGATTTTTTTTAATATTCTAGTAGCTTAAAGGAGATACTAAAAAAGCATCACTACCAACAATCCCAGCTAAATCTGATTCATTCTCCCCCAAAACTATATATGATAGTGATACTTGTTGTTCCCACATGAAAAAAATTCTACCAATCCAATCCTTTGCCACTGGACACTAATGCTGATACGTAAAGGTTTGATTACTGAACTGTGATACCTGCAAACTGTCTCTACCTAACAGGATCATTAGAAAAAAGATGGTGGAGGTATTTTCAGGTAACTGGATTTAATTTCTGAATAACTGTGCTTGTCTAACCTGGGTTGGTAGAATGTAGAAAGGTCATAGCCTGAATTACAAAAACCATAAACATCTTTCTATAATTACAAGCTAAATATTTTACACACTCAGACACGCCATCACTGTTGAAGTGAAGGGGTGTTAAATTTTATATAAAACTAACTGTTCCAGAAAATGTTAATATATTATAATGTGCTGTCAGTTAACCTACACTCAGAGCAGACAGTGCTTGATAAAGTACAATCACAATTTCTTCTGACCTAAACTTACGGTCTCACGGAAGCGAGACTATGCACCAAAACGTGCAGGCAGAAGAAGTGCATAAAAAGCAATATTTTAATGTTTCACAATTTAACATATTTACATTACCAAAACACTGCAAGAATGAGCAACGTACAGACACCACCCAAAGAAACTAAATTAGCTGACAACTGTATGAATTTACAAGCTGAAAAGCATTATTTAATATGGGAACAAAACCCAGTGAAGTCAGAAAGGATGATCTAAAAATTCTCACAAAACTGGAAGTCCTCCCTGTTACGGGAAATAAGTCTCCACAAGCTTCCCCAATGAGACTGTATTCTTTCACACTGCACCGCCCTCTGCAGCAACACCAGCCACCAGCTCCACACCTTCACAGAGGGAGGCAGGTCGGTCACCGCAGCACAACAGCTAAAAGCTCCACCCAAAATCTCAAGTAACAATGGTTACTTCACTCCTTACACAAGAGGCCTCAAAAAATTAAATTTCTTCTTTTCTCACAGACTACAGTATCTGAAATTACTCTTCCCTGAGTAGATTTCTATATACTAAACAAGCTTCCAACAAAACCACAAAGGGAACAAGCTGTGTCAGGCCTTCTCTTTCAACTTCCACCTAATGAGAGGTCACCAGCAACCTGCATTCCCTGGTTCGTTAGCCTCTCATGCACATCAGGGCTGATTATTACCACTTGTACCACACATTTCACACATACTGACAGCATCCCCCCTGTGAAACACAAGATGCAATTGCTTTTGTCTTCTGCCTGTTTTTAACTATGTTCTTCATCATCCACAAACTTTTTTTTCATTCTATCGTTCCTCGTCTCACCTTTTTCCCTGTTACACTCATTCCTAGGCACTAGTACGTTTTCTTCCTCAACAAATTACCATCTAGAATCTATAGAAATGCTTAAACCTAACACTGAGAAATAAAAATACCATATCAAACATATGTTTAATATACAACACGTGAAGAAAGTGCGATCTCACTAGAGTCATAAAAATAATACAAGAGAAGAAAAAGGAACCCAGAAGTCTTACAACCTACAGTGTAACAGCAATCTTCTCTTTTTTACATTATTAAATAACAATAGTTAAAGAACTCTGGATAAATTCTAACAGTGAGCAATCAAAATTCTGTCAATAAGATTCACTTTAGCATGTAAATTCCATGCAAAATTATGAATAGACTGAACAATTCAGAGTAACCGGCCACTTGCTTCCTCACATTACAGATACGGAAAATGGGTTGATTTCACGTCTTCTTCCAAAGCGACAAATGTGTGTCTGGAACTTTAACTTTCCAACTTAGGTATGCTACAGACTAGCGTCAGGGAGTCAACAACCAAAATGTAAACCATTCAGTGAAGAATACTGCAACAACATGCAAAGAATGCTTGGGGAAGGGGCACAAAATTGATTTCCTAGGCATCTTCCTATAGAAAAAGCATTCTCACGCCTCATTTAAGAGTGAGCTGCCTGATTATCCATCCTCTCAGGTACACTAAGTACTTCATGTTGAAATCACTAAGAAAAGCCGATTACACTAGATCTTCAAGGATATTTATGTAAACATAAATCCAATAAAAGCTGATACAGTAAGGTAGTCATCTGCTTCATCCAGAATACTCAAAATACAGGTCATAAGTCTTTTATAACATTGTCAGGATTGGCTTCATCCACACATACATGAAAACACACTGTATTTTCATGTGTAATTAGTGCTTTGGACTCTAAATGAAACATTTTTGGTTTACCGTAATATAAAAATAATAAATTGCATCTCAAATGTGATCTAGACAGTTGAAAGATGCAGCCACAGTTTGTGCAGACATAACCGAACTAGCTTTAACCTCGCTAGCTTGAATATTAATAGACTCTGTTGTTGCAGCTATGCTACTTCCTCTGCTAACTAGTTAATTAGGTTTCCACAAGCTCTGAGCAAGTTTGAATCCTCACTGACACAATTAGCATGGGTATTCTGAGGCCATTTCCCAAGTTTTGGGTGAATACCATAAATGGCAGACAGACCTATATCCTAATAAGGTCTCAGTTTTCTCTCTTGTAGATATATTTTATACAAATACGTGTCAATGTTTACTAGAACAGCAGCTGAAACTCGAGTTTCCTCTCTATTCAGTGTAGTTACCCCATATTTTGACCCCGTAAGCGTTCCACACAAATTTTGCCACTCTTTGTAAGAATACTCATAGCAAATGCTCCAGTTGTCTTTACGCATCTAAAGCAAAAGTGCCCATTAACCACACAGGTGTGTTATCTTTACCCAGTTCTGGTTTTGCATTAAATTCTTCTCTCTACCAACAGTTTTTTCCATCCATGTCTATAACTCCTAGACCCTTTCCATATCTGCTCCTTTTTACAAGGATGGCATTTAAAAGACAACATTGCTGCATCTGTTTACTAATACTCTCCCACACCAACATTTAGTTCAAGCTACAAGTACCACGAGATTTTAGAAGAAGCCTAATAACTTGCTCTTAAATTTTCAATCACCTGGTTCAGTGTACCAGTGAAAAGTTAGTGTAGCTAACAATCACATTCCTTCTTAAGAATTAATCTTAAAGTATATCTACAATCTAGCATTCATGGAGTCAGGAGACTCAAAATGCACGTGTATTTTCAAAGACTTTGAAAAGTATCTCCCAAAGCATTTAAATCATCATGATTCCAGTCTCAAACACTTCCACGTCAATATCTTTATAGAGGCTGAGGCTCAAAGGAAGCACAATGAATACTTAACCCGATCTTCATTTCAAACATACACAGCACTTATTTACGGTGAAGTTTAACCTTTAGAAAGTAGTGACGAAACCTAACCATTCTGTGCAAGCCACTCCAATAACTGTTGCTGTTAAAAATATTTACTTTCTAACCCCCAACGTCTACAGTTTCACACTTCACAAGCTGGATCTCACAACACCTTTGCTAGACTGAACAGGCTTCAGGATTTCTGCAGTCAGAACAGAACAATATAGAACAGGATTTCTAAGTCTCCATGTATGTACATCTGGACTGAACTCCTTGCCAAAACAAGAGTTTTGCTCTTTATAGCCTTCCAACAAATTGTATTTAATCTCGTGACAACCCTCCAAGCTTTCCAATTTTTCAAGTGACCTTGAATTGTGTACCAGGATCAGGTACATGATCCCAGGAGGACTCAAAAGGAGGACCAAGTACATACATCTCTCCAAACCCGTTTAGCATTCTCCCCAAGAACTGCATTAACACACTAGCTGAAATGCCAAAAATTTATTTCAAGTGAATGATCTTCATCTAGGTCAAAATTAGTCTGAAGACTTCTTCTTAAACACTTTTCCAGAATGGGCACACTCGGAGTCCATCTCACCAAGCCCTTGGCTCAAAGCTGTGCACTCTAATGTGGGTGTCTAAAAAACTGACATTATTTACATATACTGAGCAAGCAGAAGTTCTGCTAAAGGCAGAAATATGCACAGAAATATACAACAATCTGGATTTAGAAATAATTGCTTTTTAACGCTTGAGCTGAATGCCCAGAACATGTTTTTCTCGAACTGAGTGACCTAAGAACACTGAGCATCAGCATGCTGCCAGTACTGACCAAAACTACCCTATAACACAACTCACCTAACTAGCCACAAATATCATGGATAAATACAGTTTATCTTAGTTATATCTTAGAATAATGACTGCAGTTAAGATACTTTTCAGCGTTGACAGTTAAGGATGTGCTGACAGGAAGATTTTAACTTCTCTAAAATATTCAGTGCTTGCTTCCTTCCTTAACAGATTCTACCTCAGCGCAATTACACCTAACTTCAGAAAGGTATTAAAAATCAAGCATGACTGCTTTTGCCGAAAACCTTATTAAGAAAGGTTGACAATCTTCTCACTTAGAGGAACATCTAAGGAACAACAGTAAAGTTTCTGAAAAAAAAAAGAAGTATATAGATAAAATATGAAGGTGCTGAAATCAGGAAATACCTGGCAGTAAAACTTAGAATACAAGCGTAAAGCAAGCTAAACAAGCATGGAAAAACGAGCACAACTCCATGTGTCTATTTTTACATATTTAAATACTCTACAAAATAAATCCTAGTGTGAACAGTAGGTATGACCACTACCTACTATCATTTGCTGAAATGATTCTTAAATAGTCTTAAATACAAAAATGCACATCACATTATAAAACATACTAAATTCAGAGAATCAACGTCACTATATCGTTCCATTCAGCACTAGTTTTGCCACAGCGTGTGCCCAGGTTAATCTTTCTTCTATTGCAACCGGAAACATATCTGATAGCAAGAGACGGGCTGCACTGCCTCGTTCAGCATTAGCCCCTGAAGACAATTTGAAGGCAAACACACTGCCGTTCTTGAAGCCTTTCAATTCTTTTTAATAGCAAGCATTAAGGATATCTAATGATTTATGTAGTTCCATAACAAAAAACATTGGTGTAGAAATCAGAGAAAAACCACTCTCTATGCAATTGATATTTGTAAAGTACAACCTATGAACCACTTCAGCTTCTTATTCTCATTTCTAACAAACTCATCCAGTTAATCCCTTTCAGAACTTCTTAATGTATCAATGTGGTTAATTTTGATATGCCTCACTTTTTGGCTTCAGGCAGAGACAACTCCATTATTAATGTTTGGTTTTGCTTCCAGGTTTGTTCTGAACCAAGCTAAGTATTTGTTACGACTTCATTTTCTAAAGATTCAGATTTGGCAATCTGCAAAGCAGGAAAGAATGTGAACCAAACTTTTTTCTTCAAAGGCATATATTTACTGGTGTACAAGCTATCTTAATATGGGCTCTTTTGCTTAATCCTGCTTCCAGATGTTCAATCTGCCTCCCTCCCTTTTAAGACTTGGGACAACATTAGAGCTTTCCACAAGTTGGTTTAATTCACTTAAGCTATAAAAAAATATGCCTCCTCCTGATCCGAGAAACATGAAATGTGCCTGCGAACTACAGAACGTGTTTTGTATTATGAGTACAATTCAGTATTAACCTGTTGAAAATACATCCAAAACTTTCCAGAGTGAGTTAGTGAAGTGCATCCCAGACAAATTCTCCACACAGGAAATGTGATATATCTTGTTAAGGCTAGATTTTTCATAGTTCTGTCAAACAGAGGGCTGTAGCTATCAATTCTGATAATCTCACCTGCTGGCTCATCCCTCAGGATTCTCCCTGTCCCACCTCTCCCACATCCTCATCTGGAAGTAGGGACAAATATGTCTAGGATGAGTATAACAGGCATCAGCCTACATACAAGCTCAAATACACATTTTCTCTCGCTTTAAAGTTTAAAACTAGGTGTTTAAAACCCATGTGATTTTTAGGAAAAAATCACAACGGAATCAAACCCAGGGAATTAGAGGTCAAAGACCAGCTCTAATGCTCCAAGCTTTAAGTGGGCAGTATCCTTACCCATTAGCGGCGCCTTGTCAGAACAACTGTTCGACAAGCACAAAATTGTGCGGCATAATAGTCATTGTAAATAAACTTTAGTATACGATTAAGAAACATGTGTCAACTTAGTATCACATTACAGCTCATAACTGGACTCCAAAACTAAAACCATGAGGTAAAAAAAACCCTACTATTAGATTCTGATTTGCCTATATGTGGGAAAGGAGAAGAACCAGAATCCAGGATGACAACCCAAATATCACCAACTATTCCCTTGTGCTCATCAGTTAAAGGCATCTGGTATTTCAGAATTAAACCATACAGACAACCTAATGATGTACTGTTGTATCAAGACGGTACATTCACAATCTGGTGAGAGGTCGGGGAAGGATTTTTTTTTTCCTCTCTTGAAAGGACATCTACGATACCTGTTATCATTCACAAGGAAAGAAAGGAACTGCTCGCATTATGTTTTGCTGTTCACAGTTAATGAAGAATCTCAAGACTGACTCAAATCCTTGGAAGAAAGGTTCTCTATGTCTACGTAATCTCAGGTACTGTAATTAATACACTACGATGGGTAATCTAAGAGGTAGGCCACTTCTGCAAAACCCGAGATGACAGGTGACTGCAGAAATCAGGCTCTGAACAGTTTAAGTGAAAATCAACGACTACAGATGGTGAAGACAACAGGACATAAAACTCTGACACACACTGTGCTGAAAAGAAGACCACAGTGCATATTTAACCAGGAAAGGCTCTCCTTTTTGTACATCAAATTTAGACATCCAGGTTCAAAAGCCTAGAGAATGCATCTCTGAATAACAAGTTTTCCCCTAAATCCAGATTTTCAACAAGAATCTGTAGTTCCAGCTACTGTTTGCCTCATGTTACTGATTTGCACAATAATCTATTACAGATAACTACATCAGCTACAATTTTGTAAAAAACACTATTCAAAATGACAGCCCAATACAATTTGCTTGCATTTAGCTCAAGTAGTTTACATTAGACTTCTATATCAGCAAAAAAGGATGACAGCAATATCTAAGCAGCTCAAATACTGTATGGGCATATTCCTTGTAAGCAAAGTGTATCTTTCTGTAGCTGTGACTGCAGCTAGCTCTACCTTGTCGTGCACACCATTAACAACTATAACCAGATTAAGTCTAGAAACGTGAGAAAAAATCATCAGGTCTCTCCATAACCCATGTAACAGCTAAATAACCTTGGCGTAAATTTATGATTTCCTGCTACAACACAAAAATATAAGCGCAGTAAAAAAGAAAACGTTTAGATTAACAGCCACACACATTTTTTGCAGGATAGCAACACCTTACGGATTGTGCCTGTGAAAGATGGTTCATTGAATCAGTTGTGAAAAAAGGCAGCCACAGTCCTTAATGAGAACTAAAGCATTAATTCTAAAAACGTGCCTTCTCTCTCTAGCTTGTGACACTAAGAAACAGCAATAAGCACCTTTTTGCAGGGGAACACCTGAAACAGGTACCTCAATTTATTGTCTTATCTTTTATTTAAGAAACCTTACAAGAAAGCTTTCATACTCACTCTCAAGTAAAGGCAGTTTCTGACCTACCAGCAAGCCACCTACATTTTCAAATTCATTTTAATAGGTCAGTTTAAGCTAATCCTCTCAAAAAAAAACCCCAAACAAGTCCCAAAAAAACTAACACCCACACGGTCACACTTTAACCTGTTGGGGAGTTTTTTTTTCTCTAACACTGGAATGCTATTCAGGTTCTATTCTCTATCAAGCATTTAAACATCATTTCTGGAAGTTATGCATGAGAAAATGGAGCCATTTACTAATAGTTTTGCTGAAAAAAAAAGTTAACGTACAAAAATCAACTGTTTCAGACTGTTGGTTATATATTCAAGTGCTATAAGCTCTTCCCTTCTTTTCCCTAAGTGTACTGTACTGGAAGTCCATTTTTGTCCATTATGCATCGAAATCTCTTTCAGAGCCAGCACTGTATACAAATACTTTCTATCCATCACTACATACCACTCCATAAATAAAATCTCTATCAGTACCTTCTCTTTCCTTTTTTGTCAGAATGAATATCTGAATAATCAGTATCAGCCACCGTCTGCAGAGTAAGTAATGCTTTACCCAAAGAATTGCTGGAACGCACAATGCTGTGCCTAAGTGAGAGGATTACCGAAAGGCGACTGATCTGGTTCTCGAAATTGAACGGGAGAGTGATGACAGTGCAGAAATAACACAACAGCAGCGCAGATATTTAACGCTAAAACTAAACCCGGTCAGACAACGTAAAAAATTAATAATTGGACGATCCTAC
>NW_009728163.1:649-864 GCF_000703405.1 Apaloderma vittatum | reverse complement strand
AGGGCTTCTCTCCTGTGTGGATGCGTTAGTGTCTGATGAAGGCTGATTGCCAGGTGAAGTTCTTCCCACACTCCAGGCACTTGAAGGGCCTCTCTCCTGTGTGGATGTGTTGGTGACGGATCAGGCTGCTTTTCCTTGTGAAGATCTTCTGGCAGTCCTCACAGGTGTACTGCTTCTGTTTGAAGACACTCTTTGGTTTGGTTCCAGCTGCTCGC
>NW_009728163.1:0-336 GCF_000703405.1 Apaloderma vittatum | reverse complement strand
TGCTGCCCAACTGCTGGAGCCTTTCTAGAGGCAAGCAAGCAGCCCCTGGGGCTTTAGCCACCTGCTAGTCCTGAACCACACCAGCCCTTTAAAAATGCAGAAATTGGGAAAAAACACAGTGATTTATCTTGCTCCTCCATGGGCTCAGCAAGGCTCTGCTCCACCATGGACCTGGTCCTGGGCTGTGGGAGGCTGGGGAGCCTCTGCTCCAGCCTCCTCCCCTGCTTCAGGTCCACATCTTCGCTCCTGTCCCCACCCCCTTCCCTCCAAGAACTAAAGATCTCCCCAAAACAAAGGAATTGGCCCAGCACCTTTCCAAAAGTGTTCCAGCAGTGT
>NW_009728162.1:0-17727 GCF_000703405.1 Apaloderma vittatum | reverse complement strand
AACACTCACTCTCCTGCTCATCCCTACAACTCCAAGTACTACCCACTGTGCTTAGCACAGACCACTTCCAGCAACAACTGCAGGAATCAGCAGCTCCCCTTGAAGAGAAGCAGATACACCGGGATCTCTGTTGCAGTGGAAGCACAGATCAATTGAAGAAGATAGAGAGACAGCTATCCTGAATTTTCTATAAGCCACCGCTGCAGCTTGTCAGCTCCCAGGTTAAGTGGATAGACGAGAACAGAACTACCTCTAGTCAAGGGCAAGAGAAACTGCTAACCCGAAAGCCTGCACAACTGAACGTGCTGGCCACAACACACATTGTTTTCTGTATATCCACAATATTCAGGGACAATTACAGAAGGACTCACTCTTTTCCACTCAACTCACCAGCTCTGAACCTTCTTCACTTAATTCACTGCCCTAACAAAACAACACAGATGCTCTTCTGCCACAATAGCCTCTTGCTGTCACTACACCTGCAGCCAAGTGTCTTGATCAGTTGCAATTTCAGCAGCAGTGACCAGATCCCAGGAGAGTTTCACTAGCAACCACCCTAACAGGTGAGCAGTACATCTCAAACTCAACTTTTTCTCTCTTTTTTTTATATTAGGGATTGTTGCAGATGGCAATAATCCAATCCGTAAAGTCCCTTACTGTGAACATACTACAAAGCAACACAGCTTTAACCACAATACCTCAGCTCTGAATTAAATAAGCCACTTACCTCTCCTACTGCTTTTGCAACAACTCAGAATTTTGATTAATGAACTGCTCTGCACCAGGTGCCCCTCACACTAACTTTATCAGCAGTCCCCTCACTTGCCCCCTGCCCGAGCTCTCTGGCAAATGCTGTGAACATTTCTTTAGTTCAGGACTCTGGTAGGAGTCAGGGGAGCCATTTTACCTGCTCAAAAGGTAAAGCAATTCCAGCTCACTCTCAAGACACCACTGTACACTAATCCAGGGACAACTGGAACACCTATTGGGGATCAAGAGAGATGCCCTTCCTTATGTAGAAGACAAGATCTGACAAGTCACAGAACCACAGAATAGTTTGGGTTGGAATGGACCTTAACTATTATGAAGTTCTAACGCCCCTGCCACAGGCAGGAACACCTTCCACCAGATCGGGTTGCTCAAAGCCCCATCCAGGCTGCCCTTGAACACTTCCAGGGAGGGGACATCCGCAGCTTCTCTGGGCAACCTGTTCCAATGTCTCACCACTCACAAAGAAAATGATTTCTTCCTAATATCTAATCTAAATCTACACTCCTTCAGTTGGAAACCATTACCCCTCATTCAGGTACTGGCAGGCCACTATAAGGTCTCCCCAGAGGCTTCTCTTCTCTAAGCCAAACAGCCCCAGCTCTCAGCTTGCCCTCATGGGAGAGGTGTTCCAACTCCCTGATCATTTTCATGGCCTCCTCTGGACTTGCTCCACGAAGTCCATGTCCTTTTTTTGGTGGGGATCCCAGAGCTGGACAGAAATGCAGGTGGAACCTCACAAGAGCAGATCATAGGGGGACAATCATCTCCCTTGACCTGCTGGCTATGCTTCTCTTAATGCAGCCCAGGATGCGACTGGCCTTCTGAGCTGTGAGCGCACAGTGCTGGCTCATAGGAAGCTTTTCATCCAACACCCCCAAGTCCTTTCTGCAAGGCTGCTCTCAATCCACTCGTCACCCAGGTTGTGTTTGTGCTTGAGATTACCCAGTCTTATTAGTAAATTTACACATCTAAAAGATAATCAACTTAAATTGCTCACTTTTTAGGTCTAAGGTTGTTCTATGGTTGATGACTTCTGGTTAAACAGCTCTCTGGAAGTATGATCTTGAAACCAGCATCTAAGATAATGAGAATCAAGCACCTGTAAAAGGCAATTATTTCCTCCCAAGGCTATAAGGGCATCCCACACATCTGTCTCAATTTTGGACAGCTGAGTCCACACACATAGGAGAGGTGAACTCTGCCCTCTGTGTGGCTCAGCTCATGGGCAGTTTCTCTGAACTCAATCACCCACTACCAAATACCGCAAGTCTGTAACAACCTTTTTTCAATGAAGAATGGACAGACAACTAATTTAGGCCCACTGCAAAACCCCTTCTAAGCCACTAGGCTTTTTACATCCGAATAGTTTGTCTTTAGGCTTTGCAAATACAATTAAGACTCGCTCCGGGTCATGAAAAATCTTCCCTATTACACTAAAAATATCTCTTTCTTCAAAGGGGATGAGAAAAAGGAGCAAACTATAATCAAAGAGAAAAAGGAAGGAGAAAAATAAAAGGCAGAATAATGATAATCAAAGAAGTTACTAGTGATGTGGACAAAACGACAAAATTGAGTGAGTTCTTGATGCAGGAGAAAAATAAAATGGAGATACCTCCAGGAGACACGAAGGACATGCAAAATCCAGCAGACAGCCTACAGTTCTGCAGACACATTAAGTCCTGAAAAAGTATTTATTTAAAACACTAGAAGCTCAAATGCACATGTTCAAATTTGATTATTCCTGCTATATAACCCCAAATCTTAGTTTGGGAACAGGTCAAAAGAATTAAAGCTGCAATAGCATAACAATGCATTCTCTGAATCAGAAACCATCACGCTCATCCCAAATTACCTGTGCGTGTATACATAGAAAGAAAAACAGCAGCAAAAGATTTAAGTCTAAAAAAGGCAGTAATATTTCAAATGTCAATGATATCCTGGATTTAGATGAACTGAAATTATCAGAAGCAATGAAGGAAAAAAATTAACATAATTTTAAACAGTCTTCAGTGTATTCTCTCTCTGATTTTTAGTGATAATTAACAAGCTCTCCATATTATTTAAAGAAAAAGAAAAGAGGCAGGGAGGAGGGACAAGTTTTGAAAAGGATCTGAGTATACCAGCCTCATCCTTTTATCTGTGGATCTGTGGTTTCTGCCCTGCTCTGAAGCATTTCCAGAACACTGGAGGAATTCTCAGTAGCAATTTTCTTCCAAACAATATTCTGGCATAAATCCAAAGCATGTTTTAAAATTTAAGCCCAGCAGACCGCATCAGCAATAGACCTGTAGGAAGTCCACAAAAGAGTTTTGAAAGAAAAATTTTTTTTCAAGGGCAGATCAAGAAGGTCATACAACTAAGATTATGACACACCAAAAAAGACCGCCCAAAAAAAACCCCAAAGCCAGCAGAAAGGATACGTAAATGCTCCAGCAAACCAGCACACACACAGGCTTCCCTTGCTCGCTCTCACGAGCAGAGCTTTCTGCCAGAGTAGACTATCAAAACAAACTACAAAAGGAAAGCAAAATAATGCATTTGTTTCATTTAAAGCACTCCCAGGACCAACAGCAGCACTTATGCCAGACTTACAGGAACAGACACTGCAAGACTAACTATGAAACAGAGACGGGTCACTAACCTGGGTTCTCTTACTTGTGGCAAGCTGACACATTCCTTCCACCTGCCTGTCCAGACTTGTCAGCAAACCATTTGGAAGCAGCTGAAAAACTTATAATGATGTTGCTAACACAGAGTGTACATTCAGACAGCACCTCCTCCTCTGTCAACCCATAGAAACACCGAAAGGAAAAACAACTACTCTGCCATCCAGCAAGAGGTGCCCAAAAGGGACTGGTAACAATGGGGCAGGGCAGCACAGACCAGGGAGATGAAGGAAGGAAAGAAGCAAAGAGTAGAAATAAAAATTCAGGATGACTGAAGAGCAAGCAGTGTCATAAGTGGAGAACAAATATTCTCTCCCCGCGTGTCCAAGTTTCTCACTCTGATTAAAGAGCAGGGACAAAAGCTCTATGTCCAAGCGAGACCGACTGCTGCTATTTCCTAAACTGAAAGGGAACAAGAAAAGGGGTATTGCAGGACTGCAACAGTTTTCTTCGACTTGCAGATCCACTGGGACAGTTTCTCCAGAAAACTCAGAAGTTAAATGGTCTTCCACAAACTACTGCAGCACAAATAGTGCTGCTTTGTCTCCATCTCCCTACCCCGATGAGAACACAACCAGAATAGTGGAAGACAAAAAGAAACAAATTTCTGTAATCCTGGAATCACCTCATATTCTAAAACCATCTGACATGTTTAAACTATTAGGGGGGGAAAAAAAAACACCCAAAGACAACAAACCACCCAACAACAACACAACACAAAACAAACCACCTCAAAAAGCCACTCATCAAAACAAAACCAATGAAAATAGAAAAGAAGCAAAAAAAATTTAAAAAAAAACAACTCCCTCCAAGCCCTCACCTCCTGAGTAATGAAACTTTTACCATTTTGAGACTGAATTGTAAGTGACTATGATAATGCTGTTTAGACAAGCTATATTAGTTCAGATTTGCCAGACATCATTCTCAAAAATATTTATATTCACTATCTCACCCACATTATTAAATTGATCATTTTGAGATAATCGTGAATATACTCATTCACTACCAAAGCTGCTCAGCATCATTAAATTGAGACGTTCAGCTCAACTTCACTTTAATGACACTGAAGACACACCAGCTAATACAACCAATACCTTCATGGAAGCCAATAATTCATGCACCTGGATGAACACACAGAGGGGGATAAGCGGTAACTGCTGACTGACACCATTACTTGCATCTCTTTGTAGACAAAGCACCTTCTAATGTCACCCATGTTGGTACAGTCAAATGCACGGTTGCACACTAGGAACCAGAGTGAGAAAGAGGGATCAGAGTACATAAAGCACAAATTCCGGAAGGACAACCGACAAGTGCATGACAACATGAGCTACATGACCCTTGCACGCAGCGGGAAGCAGCCCCGCGTTGGGGGAGATGGGTGGGGAAGAAGGGGAGGGTTTCAAAGTAGGAAAGAAATATTACTCCATATACCCAAACACCGACAGACTACCCTGAGATATTTAAATGTCACTCTTCTTAAAGGGTCTTAAGCATAAGGCAATTATAATACAAATAATGACTACCAATCAAATATGTTTTTATTTATCACTGAAAACTAAATTTATTACTGAAGGTCAGAGAAAGTTAAAAAGAGACTGGGTCATCTTTTCTGTATGCAGATCATATCTACACAGCACAGGGTTCTTTGACCTAGTGGATAACGGTATTACAACATGCACTGGAAGTTAAGCAAACTCACTTTCAGTCTGCAAATAAAAACCTCTTAGGAGAGTGATAATTGGTCAGGAGAACAAGTGCCTAAAAGAGGCACTTCCATTGAACAAAAAGTTGCTGCAACCAATGCAGTGACATGTCACTGTTTATGTGGAAGGACAGTAATTTTCTTACTGTAAAAAATGTTAGAGTCATCCAAAGATCAGCACTGAAGTACTAGATTCCTCAAAAGGCAGTTGACTTTAACTGAGGACATCACAGAGTAAAAACATCTCAGACACTGCTGACAACAACAACAACACCGAGATCGCAGGTTCGATTCCCGCTCGGTCCCCATGTGTTGCCTGGTCTAGTCGAGAGGTGACATCCCTGCCCATGACAGGGAGGTTGGATTAAATGATCTCTAAGGTCCCTTCCAGCCAAGGCCATTCTATGATTCTGTACTACTCCCATACACACATTTTTCAGACTGTGTTCTGAAATGTCCAGGGTCCCTTTCTTTTCTTCTTCTTTTCTATGCCTTTTTATTGAAAAAAAAAAAAAAAGTTAGTCTGGGCTAGCTAATCTTCAAGACAAATCAACAAGACCTTGCACAACAGGCAGCAGAAAGTAAGAATAGCCTACGAAGAGCTATATATTTTGCGACAGCACTGTACTTTTAGTACAAATCTCCAGCTCACAATGAACTCTTGCCATCTTCTTCCCAGCCCTGTCTTAGGAATCCCATCTCAGGAACACTCATTACAAACGGTAGAAAGAAGAGTGAGAAGCTTACTAACACTGAAATACTTAAGCATAGCAATGAAAAAAGAAAGGGTGGGTAAGAATGCCACTGTATTTCTTTAAGAGAGAAATAACGAATGCCATTAACACAATACACGTAAGCACATACAGATGTGTCCTGCCATTTATTGTCAGTTCATAAATAAAAGGGGAAGACACTGAAAATGTGAAGCTGAAAGCCACACGCATAAATCAGAAGAAACTCATGGCACTTCGTGCCATGGTCTAGCCGATGTGGTGGTGGTGGCACATAGGCTGGACTTGATTATCTCAGAGGTGTTTTCCAGCCTCAATAATTCTGTGATTCTTCCCAAGTTTGCTATAATTAAGGAAAAGCATTACTCCTCCACTGGACACAATGAACACAGCCATACCTCCAACTAATGGTGTTTTGTAAACACAACTATAAACCCCAACGTGTTAAGGGCAGCGGTTTTCCCTACGGACAAGTGATTTCATCTATCAGCCACAAAAACCACCCTTCCTCCAGCCCGTGAACCTCTTGGGCCTGGCCAGCGTGGCCAGATAGGCAGTGAACAACAGCAAGGACCATGCTTGAGATACCACCCTAAACTACTGCTCTAACGTGCAAAGCCTAGAAACACGTATTTCTGAACACTAAAGCAATTAAGTGCCCTTGTTCTCTCTCAACACGGTTTGGCCTCAGCATTATTTGAGCAGTACCTGATGACAAAGCTGAAGGGAAACATAAAACTTATTTTTTACCCCAACACTTGGAGTGAACTGGTTGAAACAAAATCCTCGGGACTTGTTTGGCAGACTAGTTTTTTTGCCACTTGCTTACTTAATTTGCTGTTACCAGAAACCAAGGAGGAGGGAAGGGGATCTACCTTGCTGATTTTAATTTTTATTGGTAGATTTTACTTGTTAACTGGCAAACTGATCATAGTCATATAAGTAGTCATTAACAAGAAGGGGAAATGAAAACCAAGTCAAGTATTCTTAGCAAAACAACTCTGCAAAATTCTTCAAGATATCTGCAGACAAATACCTCTTAACCAGTCTAAACAAACAGCAGCAATACTCAGATCAAGCAGAAAATAACAGACAAGTAATAAAAGTCTTCATCAGGCCTCCACTTTCCATTCATGTAGACAAAGCTATATTTCTGAAACAGTTATACCAAAAGCTATTCAGGGAGAGTTTTCATATATTAACAAGAAAAGACAACACTCTGCACCTACTATGATTTTTTAATTTAAATATCAAGACCATCCATTAATCTCAAGCAATATAGTTCTTCTAAAAACTTGAGTTATGCAGAGACTTTTGTCCAAACATTATTTCATAGTTCAACAAGAAAGTATGACTTCTGAACAATGCTCTTTCCATGTTCCAAGTTAATGTTAAACTTTCAGTCAAGGGTGTTCCTAATAGAGCTCCTGCCCCTCTCCCCCGATTAACTACAGGCTCTTTTCCTTGAACATGCACCCTAAGCAAAGTAAAAGGGTCAAAGGACATTTATTGTTTATAATTAATTTGTTTAAAGTCAGGAAAGCAGCCCACTGCTGGGAGCTCACGGTCGCTGACACCAATCACTGCAGCCCACCACTATAAGAGGAAACACAGAAGTCTAGACCAGTTATAAGCCCAATGGTGAAAAACAGTTACAGTTAAACATCCAGTACTTTGATACTCTATCAAACAACAAGCGATACTGAATACACTAACTTCATATCAAAAAAACACACAAAAAAATCACCCTCTGCCTGTCATACTGCTTCACAGTGCACCTGAATGATTCACGTCTTCGTTTGCTGCTTAAAGCAGACTGAAAGCTCACCCCACACCCACCACTGCTTATCACAGAATCATAGAATGGCCTTGGCTGGAAGGGACCTTAGAGATCATTTAATCCAACCTCCCTGTCATGGGCAGGGATGTCACCTCTCGACTAGACCAGGCAACACATGGGGACCGAGCAGGAATCA
Source organism: Apaloderma vittatum (assembly GCF_000703405.1). Lineage (NCBI taxonomy): Eukaryota > Metazoa > Chordata > Aves > Trogoniformes > Trogonidae > Apaloderma > Apaloderma vittatum. The sequence goes on along the minus strand of NW_009728162.1, from coordinate 9,878 downwards.
AACCCGCAACCTCAGTGTTGTCATTGTTGTCAGCACCACACTCAACCCACTGAGCTAACCGGCCCCCTATATCTCCTCCTGCAAAAAGTCAGGCCTCCAAACCCCACACTCCCAACTAGAACACCCTAGCAAATGTCCTGCTTCAAGTAGGGCTAGATGTCTCTTCCCACTTAAATTCCACTGATGCATTCAAACTACCTTAGGTGAACTTAAATTTCAAGATGAGTCCTTCTTCCCAACACTATTCAAAGACAGCAGTTGTTAGCTTTTTGAACCCAAGTCTTGCACCATCATTAACACCAGAATAAACCCTTCAGCATGGTCTTGATACCCACAGATATCAAAGAGCTTTTTTCAGAGCAGAGAAATGAATTTTAGAATATATAACAAAAAAGGACTGGTTTTGTTGGGCATTTTGGACAAGGCCCAAGATATAAAATAATTTTTAAATGCATTTTTGGAAGCAGCAAGAAATTCACCATGCCTCTTTAAGTACACTTTTAAGGATAAACTTGCAAAGGCAGGCTGTGAAAAGAAGAAACCTCCGACACATATTTCCACTCCTTCCTCTCTCTCCACACACTCGCACACGCCCAACCCCAGAACAGTCTCAAACCGTAGCTGAATCCTGTGTAACCTGGTATGACTATTCACAGAAATCGATACAGATAGGGCATTTCAAGAACTGTCCTAGAAGTCATCTTTATCCTCTTACAAATGACAGAGATCAAAAGAGACTACTGGTTTCTGGACACAGAACATTTGACCCGTCATCATATGGATTCACAGGCTTTTCCAGGAACTTAATGCAGAGCTATGAGGAAATTAACCAAAATCAAGACACTTAATTCAATTGACCATGACCCTTCAGTGTTTGAGGTGCTCCACCTTCCCACTCCAAGGCAGCACAGAGAGGAGTACTGCAGAAGGCAGACAAACACATCTTCTAAGGATGTGCACCAGCACAACCCTCAGCTTCATGCAACAAGACTGACCTGAACTCCACGCAACATGATAACCTACTAACAACTATATCCCTTTTTTTAAATTAAAAAAAAAATAAAAAAATCACGATTTAGATAAGCTTATTCTTGTGTATTGTGCTATTACATTTCCATTTGAAATGTTTGTCATTACTGTGGCTGCAAGTTCAACTTCATTCCTCCAAGAATGATGGAAAAGAGGATAGGCTGGAAAGAGGAGAAGAGTTTTCATCTTTCAAGTTTATTCTGCCTGTGCCAGAAGCAGCTAAATCCTCAACTTGGTATATCCTCTGCTGAATCTGAGCTACTTCAGAGAAACACCAACTATTATGCTGATCTCCTTTTATAAAGAAAGATCACAATTTAAAGACACATAGCAGGACAAAAAAAAAAACATTCCTCCAAGTATATTATTCCTAATACACACACTCCTCCATTTCTTAAAAAAACCAAAACACCAAAACCAACATAACCGCAACATTCAGATCAGCATGTGTATTTGAAGCACATATACACACACACGCTTTACTGAAATACAAATAGGCTACAGCTTTAGGGTATTCCAGTTCACACCAGGAAACAGTACAAGTAACTAGGCAAAAACAAAATTAAAAAAAGCTAGCATATCCAGGTTCCAGTCTCCCCAAGTACAGAGGCACCCTCAGTGAAATTGCAAGGGATTTCAAACAGAGCAAGGAAGCCCTCCCCTGGCCCGATCCAACGCCACTTGGAACACGGTTATGTTCCCAGTAAGAAAAGGAAAGCAAAATACTGCTGTCTCCAGAAGTTACTAAGGTCAAAGGAAGACTTGTTGCTACTGTGCCTTTACACTCTCTGATAACAACAAGCCTGAAGAGATACTCCCTGGCTATTTCATGACCCACTCAAAATCTAAATTAAATATTCTTCACTACCTTATTATCCTCACCGCTCAGAACTGTGAAAAAGAAACTCTTGCAAACCTAATTAACAAGCAAATTAGCATCCTCTTAGATCATATCCACAGAGACTTTGTTTTTACATTTCCATTGTGGCTCACTGCTCAACTGCTACTGACTCAAGTATTAGCATTTAACTTGTGATGCAATACCAAAACCGTTTCCATGCCTATTCCACATGACTGCTTACAAATAATGTTTACTGCTGCCTGTTCAGAAATGCATCCTTTCTTCTGCAAGTGTAAAGAAGCTCCCAAATAAAATAAATTTCACTCCTCTTCAGTCACTTCATCAGACAGGAAACTAGTGATGACAACTGTATTGCCAGCCACGTCCTTCTGAATCTCCTCATATTCATGACATCCCAACTCTGATTATTTTGCCATGTGAAGATTCCAAAAACACCACAGCTCTCACAGTTGTGGGAAAAAATTGACAATTGTGTGCTCACGGCTCAAAAATCAAAAAGGAAATCCATTTATTTTGTGCTTTCAATGCTTTAAAAGCCACAACTTGAGTCAATCTCACAACTGCAGGACTGCACCGTGACATTTCAACTCTTAGTTTAGCAACCCTGAGAACATCAAAAGGCTCAATTTTTACATTAAGAAATGCACTCGTTATCTGTTTTGTCTGTCATTCTACCATGCAATACATTCTGTACTCTGTGCATTCACGCAAATACAAAGCAAAGCCTTGATCTCGTCCCTGGCTCTCACATGAAGACCCAAGGATCTCCATAAAACCCCATTAGAAGTAAATAAGTCTTGGCAAGAACACAACTGCAGAGACGAGTCTTAAGACCATCAATAGCACTCTGAATACTATGGAGGTGGGGAATCTCAGTGCAAACCCAGTAGATAGCAGCTCTATTATCATCAGCCTGCAGCAAAAGCACTCTTATGTTCCAAAGTCAGAGCACTAAAGCACACCCTCTCCCATTCAACTGGAATTCTAAAGCTTCTGGCATTAAAACAAGCATGCATGGGAAAACCCAAAGTCCTGTAAGTTTCTCCCACTGTCAGAACAGTAAGACCCTGCTTCTACAAGACAACTTTGACAGCTACACAGGCTTGCAATATTAAACCTGATGGAGCTGGAAATTCCCAGCTCCTGGTTCTCATTACTCCTTCAGCTGTCCTCAGACAACTGCTTTGTGCTTTTTTTTTTTTTTTGGAAAAAATAAGGATAATTTCTAAGCTTGCTGCAGTAATGCCATACGATGTGTGCCCCCTGCTCTCTTAAGTTTAGGTACAAGAACCACTTAAGCTAGTATTGCTGCTAAAAGCCTCCATATCACCAAGCCAAAGCAAAAAACGAAAAAAAAAAACAAACAACCCACAACCATCAAACCACAAACCAACCAACCAAAAAAAAAGATAAAAGCTTCCACTAGTACAGTCCACTTACTATGAACGAGGTCAATACTCCATGCTAGTCTAATAAACTTCAGACAGAATGTGAGGTTGATTATACCAATAGCGCTTCTATCTGATTAATCTTCTTAATCTTTACTTTCCCTTAAGGCATCCTGAACAGACTTTCTCCCTTTTGGGATTGTCCATCATCCAAGCACTTGAAAACTCCTCTTTGTTACCAAGCCAAGTTGATATTTTGGCATATTTTTAATGGAAAAGCACGTGCATTTTCTCCGTGTCATTTTTTGTTTTGGTTTGGGTTTGTTTTTGTTAACAGCACAACTTCTGGACACCCTAAGTATATTCTTAGCCCTGCAATTTCTTTTTCTATTCCCCTACTCCCAAATTAAAAAAAAAAATATATATATATATACATATATATACTTACAGTGCCAGATAACCAAACACAAACTTCAGGAAACCTCTGGTGTACAAATCTCCTTTTTCTATTATAGCTCATCTGTGAGTTAAGATTTTGGTTCTCAGCAAGAGCTAGGGGCAGCAAGCAATACTACTTAGCACAACGGCATTCAAATACAAGCCACTTTCTGAAGCCACATGCCATCAGCTACTAGTTTACACAAATCAAACCACCCTGCTTTGAATTATACTGAGAATTTTACCATGTCTTCATCTGAAAGTAATAAATCACCTGATAATGCAAGAACATAAAACACAGTTCATGAGCACCCACACTCCACCTGGCAGAATGATACTGAAAAAATAACAGCAAAACAATCCAGGTAGAGCTACCCTCTAACACTCAATGCATGGTGATGCCTCTGACAAAACCACTAAATAAAATCAGAAGTCAGGTGAACATATCTCTCAAGAACCTCTGATCCACATTGTCACCTAAGTCATACCATGCCAAAATGAGAAGGACCCTAAGAAATATTTAAGGAACATGTCAGAATATTTTCCCTTTCTAGCCATGCGTCTATCTCTTCATTACCAAATTGTTAGCTCTGAAGGTTTTGCTGTTCTCCCATTTGTTTACTTGATAAAGCTGCTTCAAGTTAAGAATCCATTTCGGTAAGTCCCCTCTACTTTGAAACCCTCCACTAGAAAGCCTCAAATGCACATGCAAAACCAAAGGTGGCATGGCCATTAGCAAGAAAATGGATGATTCAAGAGGGGAAACAACTTCTTTCACAAAGCAGAAAGTTCACAGAAAAAGCTGCAGGAAAAAAGTAGGCAAAAGCCAACTATAAAGGGTCTGACTTCTCCAAGAAAACTGTATTAGAATTAGCTTAAAAAGCTTAAGTTAGGCAAGTAACTGATGAATACCCATTCAGCCTGAAAAAGTACGAGTTTAACTCTTACATACTTTCAGTGTAATATGCGACTTCTCTAAAGCAAGAGAGAAAGGATGAAATAAATAATCTAGAAAATGTACTTCCATGTGTTTTCAAATTTATTAGTGTCTATACACTATGTTAAGCCACACTGCTCAAAACTTTTTCCTTGTAGCTTTATAGCAAAACGCATGGCATGGAAATAACAGTATTTGTCAAAGTGTAAGAACTAAGTGTGCTTTAATGCATATCTGATTCAGATACATCCATCTTATCTTTCTCCCACATATCTTGACGTTTCCCCAAAGGAAAGGAGTTACGTGCCTTCACACCATTCAGTTCATTTCTTCCACACAATCCACTCTTACCCAGCATAACACTTTCAAAATTATAGAAGATACTTTTTTTTTTTTACGTGTCCTACACAGTAAGTTCAGCAAATCTATTCCTACTCTGTGATATGACAGAAGCATTAGAAGTCACACACTTAAGACAGGCAGAAATCCATCACAGGAGGACATTGATGAAACACCAAAATCAGTGAAGCAATCAAAATCGTTTTCCCTCAAAAGTGAAAGATCCCAAAAGGTGACAGCTACAGCTCTCACTGAAACCTCATTCTCAAGAAACATCAAACAATTTTTCCTAAATTTCAATACAGACAGTTCTGCTTCCACACTCACAGCTTTACTCAACAGGTGGGGAGAGCTGAAAGAAAAAAAAACCCACTATAAAAAGACCCAAAATTCCCTGCTGTTATGCAAAATTCCAAAAATATCAGCACGATCATCAAAATTTTTGTCAATTGCACATTTCCACACAGACCAGAAACCAGAAAATTTTGCCCCAGAGCTGTTCATGAGAACAAAACACAAGATGTATGTCATCCTCACTCATAAAAGGCTTAGGGAAAAAAAAAAATCCTCCTGCATATTTAGAGCAAAGCAACTATAAAAGGAACAAGACCTACTCTTCTTTGCAGCTACTGGACAAAGCCGCACTTCCCACCTGTTCTGAAAGCCTCACTACTGGCCAAGGGCTCCTGGCAGGTGTCAGTTGCCCCAACAGTGACACCAGCACCTGAGACTGAAGCCACAGACGCTTCACCAGGCTGTTGCTACCTAGTCCCCACAGCAGTCATCAAGCCCCTTTTCGTAGCAGCTGAGAGAAAGAAAAAGGTGCCCAACGTGTTAAATCCTATTTCAGCCGAGTAACTGGCAATCTTTGGCACCTCCTGCCTAACCCTCATGAAAAACGAGGTATGTTGAGCCGGGCAAGGGGCATGGGGAATAACCAACAACTCCCCTATACCTTTCAGCTACCTTTAAGATCAAGTAGAAAAGCCAAGTTACTGCAATCCCTACAGCTATGCATTTAAACGCTTTATAGGCACATATACTACAATCGAATTAGCTAAAGATTGTTCCTCCTTCACCATTCACACAAAAATTCCTTTTAATTACAGGTAAGTATCAGGGCTTAAACAAGCCTCTTCTGGTCAGAAAATGGTACACAACGCTAAGCCAACAGTTTAATACAGTATTTCCTACTCCTCCTTCACCTGTTAAGCTCTGATACAGCATTAGCATAAAGATCAAGCAGGACCTGCAACAACTGTCCCACAGATCATCTAACTTTGCTGAATTATCTATCCCCATCACCCAACAGGTGACCCAAACAAAGAGTCTGTAGTTACTCCATTACCGCTCACTGTCACAAAAAGGTAGGTGCTGTATGCACTTACCTATAACATCACAAAAGAGCAGGGGACGTGACCAATAAGCGAAAGCTTGCACCAGTGCATCACAAAACGCAGGCTGCTTGCCAGACAGATGCTCTCAAGGCTGGATCACCAATAATGCATATTCAGTCTTGCAAAGTTTGCAGTGATATCACCTGAGCCAACATGCTGCTCTCACCTCCACACCAACGACTTCAGTTAAAATGTGACAAGGCACCAGCATAATTCCACGTCTCTAACATCAGCTGCTTTGGCAAGCAAATGCAAACAGGGATATAGGATAGGGCAACACTTCCTGCACTGTCTGTAGGACAGTTAAAACAAAGCTGGTTAAAACAAATGTGTGTAGAGGCCTTATAATTCCATCCTGTCTTCTTCTACCCAGCCTCGACAAGGCGTGAACAGCCCAGCAGCAGGCCGGAAAGCCTCGGATAGAAGGTAACAGGAGCTATACAAGAAGAGTGAAACTGTTTATTACAAGACGAAAACTGTAAACCAAATTACAAAGTTTAAGCAGTGAGCTCTTCCAGGAGAGACGACAATCTTATGTCAGCGCGCCTCAGTTCCTTCAACACTGAAGGGTGTGTGAAGGCTTACAGCTGTAGCTCAAGCCCTAGGTCCCTCAGGACACATAAGCAACAAAAAAAGTATTTTTAAAAACAATCAGCATTGCCAACAACTCAAAGGAAATAACAGTGTAAGTCTTTGTCATAGCTTGGGCATTTTAAAGGCTGTACTATTGCAATTAGCAACATCACCAACAACAAAAAGAACTGAGGAAGAATCTAGTGAAGATAAAGCTTCAGTATTAAAGCCAGGGAGAAACGATTTGGTTTCCCCCTACACACAAACAAAACGTGTACTATGGACCAACAAATTATTCTATTGTCCATTTCAAAATGCAAATTCCAGTCCAGGAACATAAAAGAATAGACTACCACAGTTCTAATTATCAGAAAGGCAAGAAATAGGGGGTAAATTGTGACTATATTTCCCACAACATACCACATCCGCTCTCTCCAAAATCTGTTTATTTTGGACAAATTATACAAGACTTCCTTTTAGCAGGAAGTCCTGCAAGTCAAAGGCCACTGCCGAAACAGTATTTCCACTATTTTGCAATAGAGACTTAAAATCACTTACAAACATAACAAAAATTGCTAATCAACATTAGCAGATTTGTCCTTCAGCAATTTAACCATGAGAGACGGAACTACTGGCTTTTCTTTACATTCTTCATCCTAGCACATCTTCTCAGAAACCAAAGTAAATCCCCACAACCCAACGCTACAAATCCGTTAACGTCAACATTTGGGAAGTGAAACACCATGTTCCAACACGAAAGTTTCCAAACAATCTCATGACAGTCTCGAGGATTTCAAAGGGTAAGCAGAACATCTCCCCACATTCGCCCCATACTCTGCACTTGAAACATCCCAGAACTGTTCCACACGCTAAACAAATCCAACTCAACGCTTGCAGAAATAGTTAAAGGCTGGTAGATGTGAAACATCCAAATTCCACTAACAGTAACACACTTAAGTACCTCCTGAAGACCTGCTTGCCAGGTATTCTCCTTCTGGGAGTTTAGCTCCAGTAAACCAGAGCTAAGTACCATGGCTTTCGTACCTACTCAGATGTCTTGTTAGCATACCTTCTCAGCCAATTCATGTAGAAAGACGCAGTAAGATAATGTAGCCTTCTGAACTAAATTTATTTCCAGGTTGAAAGTATTGAGAATTATAATAATTTTGTAATTGGTATCTTTCCATTACTGTTCAGAAATAAATGAGTGTTCCTTTCCCATAGTACTGATACCACACAATACGATGAAATAGCTGATCTCCATGCACCAAATTGGACATACTAACCCTTACTTAAACCTTGACATAGAAATGTTGCAATACACTTTTAAATAGGTGCTGAAGATGTTAAAAATCATAGCAGCATTGGTAATCAGCTGGCTAAGGACTGCAGTATAATTGTAATCATATAACCCAAAATACACTACATTCTTATTCCAAGTCTAGCAACCTAAACCTGCCCAGCAAATTGGAAAAGCAAACATGTCCAGTTCCTAGCAAACATCTATCAAACCAGAGAATAACATTCACTGATCTCTAGTCTACCACTGATATCTGAGGCATTCTTCTACCCAAAGTACACTTCAATCAACAGCATCGAGAATTCCAGAGCTGGCTCCAACTGAGCTCATAGACCCACACACTACCAGTGTGGAGATACCCACTCGTAGTCCAAATATGCAGCCAAAGTTAGATTTCCAGCACTTCTTGAGCAGGATCAAAGGCACAATGCCACATTAACATGGATGCACATTTCCAGCACCCAGTGATTTCTGCTTCATAAACATGCCTGCCTGTAAACTAAAAGCAAAGGAACGGATTTAGTTGTCTTACTGCAATTGATCAATTCACACAGCAGTAAGTTTCATATTTGCAAATGCTGTATCTGCCAACATCGCACAGGACAAGCAAAATATTGCAGAAATGCCAGTTCACGCAAACTGTACAGTTTGTTCACGTAGCCTGCTTCAAGATATCACTAGTTTGTCAACCAAACGTGCCAAGGACACATCAAGCTCTGTCTCTATAGAACCAGCCTGGATCCACAGAAGTCTAAGAGCTCAGTAACATCACACAGCTGTATGGCCATAACTGGGCACAGGGGCATACACAGGCACTGGGGAACAACGCAGTTCTGGTGCAGGCTGAGATTTAGCTGATCATTTCTGTGTGCTACAACATACAAAATTTACTTTTCATAACATGAAACCTACCATTTGTCTTCCATAGTAAAATTTCATGGTGTGAGACATGGACATACACAGACCTCATCACAAATCTACGCTGCCAAGTAACCAAAATTCAATTGTCAAAATAGGGTCAGGATTCGCAGGTCTACACTGAAATCTTGGGAGCTACTCTAGTTACCCAAGAAATTTCAGTCAGATTATTCATGAAACTACAGATCAAAATACATCCATTTAGTTCTCTGCACTATTTCTTCCACAAGCCTCTCTCCATGCAGGCGTACGTAAGCACAGCTAGCTCTGCCTTTTTTCTCCCAAAAGCCTCTCTCCATGCAGGCGTACGTAAGCACAGCTAGAAATTATGGACCTAATCTCTCAAGGTGAACATTGCACAGCACTCAGCACTACTGGCTGGCCTCTACGCAAACCTCTCCATCTATGCGGATCTCCTGCTAAAACTGCAGGGCAAAAAGCACGTTTGAAGACAAGCAGCAGGTACCTTAGTACCTCCACAAACCCACACACACCGTGCCCCAGAACCCCCCGGGGAACCACAACCTAACCACAACCTCCCCCTCGGGATCTTTAACTTAAACGTCCCTGCCGCGCCGCGGGGTAGATAGCTCGGGGAATACCGCCAAAACAACTAAGCACATGAAAAATAAAAATAAAGGGGAAAAAAAAACAAACAAAAAAGAAGCGACCGGGGCTCATTCCCTGAGCTGATCCA
>NW_009728161.1:18559-31736 GCF_000703405.1 Apaloderma vittatum | reverse complement strand
CATTCTGTGATTCTGTGATTCTGTGATTCCTTTAGATGGTCCAAGGCACTACTCTTGTCCATGCTTAATGAACAGGACACTGCTGGCCTGCTGTATCCTGCACAACATCTGTGCAAGAAACAAGAAGCAGCTGCAACAACATCTGCTTTCTGAGACTTTTCCAGTAGTCTTGAAGAACCAGGAGCTGCACCTGTGACCTGATGAAGCTGAAGTGCTTCACAGTTTTAGTCCCTCTATCCGCAGTCCTCTTTTTCTCAAGCCAAGTTAGGGCCAAACTCCCAACCTCAGTCTTGCTAGACAAAATGACTGAAAGAAGGAGCAAGAAGACTCAATGAAAAATAAGGATTTCCTTAAAGCTAAATGTAAGCTCTGATGAGGCAAGAGAGAGAGCCCAGAGTTGTGCAGATCACGAGAAAACTGAGGATAACCAAGTGAGGAGACATGAGGTTTGTTGGCAGCCCTGGTGCTGGACGGCAGCCCATTTGGCCGATGTCTGATCACCGTCAAGTCTGCTCTGATGGGCACCAGATGCATATGAAGTGCTTTGAGGGCTGAGTGCATGGGAGGAGGAAAGCAGCTGCTACAGAGCTCTGGACAGGTGATGTGATAGGGCACATCCCCTGCAGCTTGCCCTGAAGAGCCTCTCTCTGTGCTGGAGGTGGAGGCTGGACACAGGAGTATGGGGCAGAAGCCGGGACAGCACAGTATTCTTCTCTAATTTGTCTCCCAACTTTGCTGTAATCTCCTCTCTGCTCCAGGCTCAAAAGCCTGAGTGGGCACCTCTTGCCAGTACAGTATCACGACACCTTTTTTTCTGTTTGCTCCAGGTAATAGTAACTTACCCACTGATGTTAGCAGGTGCTTTTTGCACAGCCTGGGCTAGAAGGATTTGCACCTGTAGCCCAGCAGGACAGCCAAGAAAGGGGCAGCAGAGAGGAGGTGGGTGTTGCTATGTGGAGACATAGAAAGGCTCTGGCTACATGCTCAGCTTCAGATGACTCCTCTGCCCTGTTTGAGTGGAGCTGACCTTGGACACAGAGATCGAAGCATTTGTGTGGGTAATCTAGGGAATACTTTGGGGTTTGACTGTCTTCCCACTCAGGATGTGGCCACGCTCCTTGGGATATGGGCAGACACCTTATCATGGTTGGAATGGTTGCTGGCAGCCTGTTCCTGCATAAACCATCTTCAGAGCCATGGTCTGCCTTGCTCCAGGTCCCTGCAGTTCTTACTCTGTCTGTAGAGGAGAAGGGGTCTTTGGATGACAGTGAAACAAGCAGGACCCCTCGTACCTCACTCTGGCCCAGTTCTCCCACCCAACTCCCGTTTGACCTTGCTTTTATCTTGTGCAGTTCAATTGCAGAAAATATTTCTGGAGGAAATCAGTAATTGTGTTATTTGTCTCCTGCATCTTGGTCTCAGCTTTTGGATCAGCAGCCCTTCATTGCCCCTACAGGCTGTTGCACAGAAAGAGACAGTCGTCTTCTGTACTGCACCTGAGAGCTGGCACAACTCCCATGACTGATGACTTGGTCATCACTGATCTGTTGAATGTTGGGGGGGAATCTGAAACCACCACCAGAGCAACAAAGTGATGTGCTAACCCAGACTTGTGGGTGAGGAGGATGATGGCTGACAGAGAAAGGGAGACCTCACTCTCATTAGCAGACTCCACAGGTGCTGTGCAGATGGCCTCTTCTGAGCCAGCTGTGCTCATTCATTATCCTGAGATGTTCCCCACTGCCAAAACCCAAAGCTCAGCTGTCCTGCAGGATCCTCACCGTGCTGCTTCTGGCAGTTAGCAGGGCTGGGTCAAGCTGCCTTTGATGGATGTTTTTTGTGAAGTGTGGCTGGGAATGTGCCCACAACCTCTCTATTTGTCAGTGCCCCAGAAGAGGGGCACAGAGGAGGGTATCCCCGTCTGGCACTGCTCATTGCAGCCTAGGCTGGAGGTGGGGATCTGGCAGAAGTTAGGCAATCCAAGCATCACGACCCCTGAACAGTGGCAGAGCTTCTCACATGGAAACCAGTGTCATGCCCAGAGGACAGAAAAGACAAGGGTTTTCTGCTGGATAACTGAAGCCTTGTGCCAGCTCTGGTCCCTGCTATTGGAAACTGAGCTCTGCCATGATGGGACATGCCTCAGAGTTGTCCTGGAGCTGTGGTGGTGGCAGGTCAGAGAAAGGGTACAAACTGCTGCACAGGGTGGTAGGGAGATGCATTGTTTAGCAGGTTTAAATGTCTCAAACTGAAGCAGCAAAGCACAGAAGAAAGAAGGAAGAACATCCTGAACACAGTTACTCAGCACCAGCTGCTGCAGATAACTCATAACTCCAGCAAGCACAGAGAAGGCATGTGGGAGGAATCGCAGTGTGCCACGCTGTGATCGCAGACTGGGGGCTCTGAGCAGGGAGTGACCACCTTTGGTCTCAGCTGTCAGGGGTCCTGGTGCCTGGGCACCATTTTTAAGGAGACTTCTGCCTGGAAATGCAAAGGAAAGCCACAAGACACGAGGCACAATGAGCCCTGAATCATCCTGAGACTACAGTACTGAGATTTCTGGCACAGATCTGCCTGTTCAGCCTCCAAAAAAGTCTGGAATAGTTCTTCTAACTTAATATCCCAGTAATATTTGGACACCTGGCAGTGTTCTGGGTTTCCCTGCTCCATCAGATAGTACATTCCTATCTCCTTGTTATACCCACCTGCACCAGTGCATTCCTGTCACACTAGTGCAAGCAACTCCAGTCTTGCTTTCAATACCAGAGATGTCCATCTCCAGCCTTCAAACAGAATGATGCAAATATTAATTTATCTTAAGGAGGCATCAGATTTTCAGGGCAACCACCTCATTGCACTACAGCTCCCTTCCAGCAATGGCTGCAGCATAGGTTCCAAACACATCCATCCAGCCTCCAAATGTCAATGCAATTTTAACAACCAGGCGTAGCAAGTGTAATCCTGATAGCTGCTCCCACTCCCACAGGGGAGCTTCAGACCAAAAGCTGAGTGGGTGCAGGGTTTGCAGCATCAGGTCCTGGAATCAGGCTGTAAATGACGGAGCTTGATCTGGGAGAAGATGATCAGTGACAGGAGATGGGGCTTCCTGGGCACAGAGGGGCAGGTGTGGGATCTCAGAGCAAGGCTGGTGGTGTTTGTTCTGCAATGCACAGGAGAACAGGCCCCAGCATGTATTCTTGGTAAATAAATGAGATTACATCAAGAATACACTCAACTCCTATAATTTACTTTTCATCCTAACAAAACCAGCCCTTCGTGACTCTGGATATTGTCAACTTGCTTGGGTAAAAGGGTTAACGATGAAGAACATTGGCTTTCTTTTATTTGCCTTCTGAATTTTGAACCTTTAGAGGCCTGGGACATGTCTTTTTTCAAAGGAGGGATCCTCACTTTGTGTGATTCAAGGAACTGGTGTTTGCTATAAGCTCTAAGCATAAAGGATTGGCATTGCCACCAGTCACAAGTGCACTGCTTCCCTGCTCCTGTAATCAACACGTGCCCAGGTCCTTGCCAAATGAGCTTCCAAACAGTGACCTGGGACACTGATATTTGGCTTTGTGGAGACAATCACTGGCATTTCCTCATGCCTGGTGAGGAGAGGAAGTGGAAAGTCAACACCTAGGGCTGCTGCTGTGGTCCCCCAAGACCAAACAGACACCACTCAGCCAGTCTTTGGTATCTGACACATCTCCCCCTTCCCTCCTCACCAGCCTGCCATCCTTCTTCCGTGCTGCGAGTACTAATTCTCAAAGCCAGGGAGCTCCTTTGCACCAAAGTAAACGCAAACATGTCCCACACTTGGTTCTCAGAATTTGGCCTCTGTTTCCTTTTTCTTTCTTAAATGAAGAGCCCTGTGAAAAGCAGCGCTGCCTTCCCTGCTGCCACATGCAAGTGCCAGGCATGCAGAGAGAACCCAGGGACCATGTCCTGCTACCTGAAGGGTGTGCCTACATCTCCTGTGCATAGGTGTCTACAGATACTGCACAAGCGGGTGGGCTGGGGGCACAAGGGAGAGTTTTGGAAGTGGCTGATGGCCCTGATTCCAGTTGTCTCTCCTTCGGACTCTCAGATAGTCCCTTCCCTTCCCTAGGCAAAACAAGGAAAACGGAGCTTTACCGCTTGCAAAGACTTGGGAGCTGAATCACAAAATCAACCAAATAGCAAAACACTATGGTGAGAACACGCCATTGTGTGCTGCCCAATCACCTCCAGCACGTGTATATGGCTGGGGAGCCTCTGGACTCCGACCACATTTCCAGGGCAGCCAGCGCGGTGGTTTCAGCAGACACCGCCTTTCCTCTCAAAGCAGCAGCCCCTGGTGTTGCAGGGTTTTCAGCTGGTGTTCTGGCTGGGGCTGGAGGAAGACTGTAAGGGCTTGGCTGCAGGGTGTAGGTCCCAGCCGTGCCAGACCATCCTTTTGTTCAGTTTGTGTCTTCAAAGGACTCTGCACTATTAATATTGCTGCCTTCCCTACCACGAGCTGTAAATCCGCTTGACAGCAGGGAAGAAGAAAGCACTGAGCCCAGATCCGCTACGCATGGAACGATGCTCCCTGCATCCGCTCCACGAGGCAGAGGCCCAAGGCAGGTCCTTGTCCTGCTGCCACTTGCAGGATGGTCTCACACCTGCAAGGTGTGGCTGCTTCTGCTCTCAGACCACACTCTCCTATTTCCAGTTTCTGCTCTGGTGCCTGCTGATGTGTGTCAGGTCTCATCTCCCTCTCCAAACTTGTCCCCATGTGCAGGCTTCTCCCATCTGCACAGCTTGTTGCCGTTCTCTCCATGGTTGGAGAGAACCATCTGCTGGGCACCTTAGGACTTCATTGCCCTGTACCAAAACCAGGATCTTGTTCTTCTATTTACACTCACTGGGTGAAAATGCTGTTGAGCTTCCAGCTCTACCCATGCCCACCCATGCAGGGCCCTGCAAAAGCACCTTTGCCCCAGCTAGAGCACGTCTTGGTATCCACCACTTTGTCAACAGGCTGTTGTTGATGTTGAGTTGCACAGCCAGCTTCTGATTTAGATGAAAAAATTTTAAGGAGGAGCAAAATGAAAATGTCACCCTTGACTTACTGATGAGGAGCTACTCTTTGTTAAGATCTGAACAGATGCCTTAAGACACAGCAAATTCATTACCCAGACTGTCTCTGTCGTACCCCGTGTTCACACCACTGTTGGCTGTGTGAGGCAGCCATCGCCTCCTGCCCAGCTCACTTCTCGCTGTGCTGGGGTGCTCAGCCAGCAGAAAATGGACCAGAGCAACTAACTTATTGCAGAGATGGCAAAAAGGTTTTTGACTAACATGTGCTTTGCCAAATACGCGCATGGAATGACAATGCAGGACTTGGCAAACTGGCATCAAGTTTTCCAAGTATTTGTGGAGGCAAAGGCTGCAAAACTCAGAAAATAATAACATGCTCTATTTTCCCAAAGTCCCTTGGAATACATTATTCTTCATCCAAACTGACAAGAGTTAAATAGATTGAATTGCTTGAAATCAGTTCAGACAAAACATTGTCTTCGAGTGAGAACAAATGCTCCTGTTTTTCAGCTTGTGAGAACAGTCGGAGTGCTTTCTTCCAGGACTCTTTTCTTTTTTCTTACAGTTTATCCATCTTCACCTACAAAGACCACCAGCCAGGAATCAGAAAAAACTTGGTGAAAAGCCAGCTCATCTGACCAAGGCTTCCTGAAGTATTCCCAATATACGTATTTTTCAGTACAAAAGTAAAGATACAGTAAGATACAATATTTGCTCTCCTTTAATATCTGTTTTCCACATGGAAAACAACTTTCCAGCATTAATGTCTTTATCACATCACAGTCACCCTAGGAGTCCAATTAGGAAACCAGTTATCAGGATTCTCTGAGCTCCAGGTCCAAGCAGGTGCCTCCCATTAAACAACTCAGTGCCACTGTCAAGTCAAATATGGTTTTGTTTGACCCAGCCGAGTGCTTTGACTGAGCATTGGAGGGGGCCACTCAGTTCATCATGATTCAACTTTCCCAGTGGAAACTTGAGACATTCTGGCAAACATCGGTATGTTCTGAAGGAAATATTCAATTTGAGAACAAAATGCATTTTTCCACTAAAAAAGAACCACAAACTCCCCCCGAAACTTCCCTCTCCTATGAAGCAGCTCTTACGCAGAAGTCAATGTGTGGCACTCGCTTGGCAGAAGCATGCCAGGAGCAGCCAGATGTTCAGAAGAGTTTAGCTTCCTTATAGGCACCACAGTACCTACAAAATCTGACAGATTTTTTAAGAAAGCAGCACCAGCAGTACTTGGCAACACAATGGCTCCGTTTTTGAGCACCCTGGTACCAAATATACGGAGACTTTAAACTGTCTTGGAGATGCTCTAGACGGACCTAGGTCTCTCTGTCCAGGATGGAACAGGAAGAAGGAAGCAAGAGACACGGTTCCTGTGAAGTTATTGTCATTTTGGCAAGATGAGTCAGTGAAGAAGTAGTAGAAGTTGACATATCTACTCTGCATCACTTTCATGATGGGGCCAGTGACTGTGGTTTTACAATCATTTCACTAGCAGTTCCCACGTAGTGAGAGCACAATGCACCCACAATGGGCTTGAAAACCCCTTCTGAAGTAGAATTTTTCCACAAAAGTGCTTCACAGCGTGGGAACTGCTCTCAGTAGAGGAGGAAAAGGTTGGCAAAATGAACATTTTCCTAAGCTGCCAAGTCAAAGGCATGTGAAACTGGCTGGGGCAGTAAAGCAGGACCTGCTGGAGTAACCAAGAGAAGCAGGGTTTCAAGATCGGCACAAAGGACTGATTGATGGATATTACAGGTCTGCTTTCTCTTTCTTTTGCTGTCTCTTTTCTAAGCGTTGGATCCTGAACATATGAGACTATGTATTTCATTGCAGTTCAGAAAGAAGCTATTCCCAGAATCTGGTCATCCCTTTTGACTTCAGTGGACCTACCACACAGGGTTAAAGACTGTATCTGGTGCAGCTTCCCTCCCATTCCCAAACACTGACTAACAAACAAGAGGAAACTCTTGATCACCCTGAGGACCAAGCTGACACCTTCATCGACCTGCCTGCACTACCTCCATGAACTGTTTCTCCTATGGTCACAACATCCACGCAGCCCACTGGAGTCTGCACACAAGTCGTAGCTTGTCCTTGGGTTTCTCAACGCCAGATTGTGCCTGCCTTGCTCTCCCTGCAAGGCTCTGTCATCTGGCAGGGACACAGGTTCCTATGATGCTCTCCTGGTTCTCAGCTCTCGCCGCCTTCTGCTCTGAAAATGCCCACGGAGCCTTCCTTCATTTCCTTTCTCCTAACCCCTCACCAGTCCGTATCAACTGAATCTCTTTCATGGAGTTTCATGGGGGCTCATCTCGGAGACTTTCTGGAAACTTAAGAACTAATTTCTGAGGGACAAGATGCCTGTTGGCAACTTCAATGAATGGTTTCCTCTCCTCAGACCCTCCTCTTTTTATCTCATACCCTATCTACCCTTTATCATTTTATCTACTAATTCTGGTCCTTACTCCTGGCTTTACTCCATCTGATAAGCTTAAGGGTCTGTAGTTCCCTGGATTGCCCTTAGAGGCTTTTCCAAAGTTGTTGTTGCATTTGTCCCCTTGCATCTTTCAGGCAGCAGAACTGGATTAAACGATGGGCTAAGCAGGATGGTTAATACGCCAGTAATCTCAGATTTGAATGCCTTTAGAAGCTGCGTGAGTATCATCTGGCTCTGACAATTTTTGTTATTTGTTTTATCCACTCATTCTCAGATTTGTCCACATTAAAAATGGCTTTGAGGGAAGCACCCACAGCCTGTTCTCAGGGAACAACAAAGAAAATTCTTTAATTTTATGGTGATAGCCCTGTGTTTGATGAGTTCGTCCCATCTCCGACACCTTTTGGCCTGTCAGACTGCCTGCTTCTCGTCTGTTGGAAATAGTTTATATTATTTTCAGTGGCTGCTGTTACATGGCAAAAGTAATAAGCTATTACACTTCATCTGGCTCACTCAGCTCATTTCCCAGTTATGTCAGGGAGCATGAGGGACTGTCTCTCCATCACACAATCTTTAGTCATTTGGAATGAGGGGATAACACCACCAATTTCCGATTTTTGTCTCCATCAGAACGAGTGTCATCCCAGGCCTGATCTCAGGAGGAAAGGTCGTTGGCATTAGACCAGTGCTGTGTGAGTTGGAAAACAAGAACTTAATGTGCCAGTACAATCCCTGGCTACGGAGACAAACCGATGCTCCCCTCCACCCTCCCATTGGGCAGATGACCACACTGGCCCTGGAACCCAGGCTTGGGTTCCTTTATCCATTGTCAGAGCCATCATGAAAGCACTTGCAGAACAGCTCTGAAAGCCACCCAGCTGTACATCCCTCAGCTTTGCCACAGGTGTCCTCACATTCTTTTTGTGTGCAAGTAGGATGGCTTATTTTCATCGTACATCAAGGTTTTGGAAATCAGGTAAGACGGTTGTGAGAAAAGACATCCATTGCTCTTGATCTTGGAAATTAGATTGCAGACAATGTCTTTACAAAACTGCTGCTCAGAGACATCTGAAGTTTGGCAAGAAAATCCTCGGAAGATGAAATGAAAATGATCTTTTGGACCAGAGACAGACACTTTGAGTATTTGGTCATGCCCTTTGGCCTATCTAATGCTGCAGTTACCTTGCAAAAATTTTAATTATGTTTTTTAGAGATTTACTAGATTCCTTTATAATAACACTCTTGGACAACGGCATTATTTTTTTTTTTTTACAGGGCATGAACCAACCTGAGCAGCTTGTAAAATTGGTCCTGCAGTTTTTGTGTTGTCACAAACTCATACGCCAAATTAAAGAGATGAAATTTTGAAAGGTCTTCCACTGAATTCCTGGGCTGCTTCACCTCCCCGGAGGCAATGGAAATGAACTCTGAGAAATCACAGACGTGGCCACGCCAAAGACAGTTACTAGGTTTCGGTGCTTTCCTAGCTTCATTAGCTTTTATCACCAATTAATTAAAGACTTCACCAAATGATCATCCCATTCCCGGGCTTATTAAAGAGGGGGATGTTTGAATCTCACCCCCTCAGCTTAGGTGCCTACAATGTCTACGTAGGAGCAAGACTTTGGATTCCCCTTCTATTCCCATGAAGAGAAACAAGTCCTTTCACTGTGTGATTCATACAGCCTATTTTAGGGATGCATTTTAGGTGGAGATAAATCACACCCTGGTTGCTGAGGAAATACGTGACAGTTTTAAACAGGTTTTTATAATTGTCCCATTCATAATACACACAGACCCTTCCCATCAGTTCATTATTAAAGCAGATGTTTCTCATTGTGCTGGAGGAGTAGTGGTAGCTCAGTTAAAGACCTTTCAACCACAGCTTCCTCCCTGCACAAGCTATTTTTAGTGACTGACGTTAGTTGGATTCAAGAGAATAAGTTGCTGTTGATGAGCTACCTGCAGCAGAACCACTCCTGCCCAGCCAGGACGGGAACTGAGGAGGCTAAAGCACCGTGACTGCCAGACTCGACTGTTGTTGACCCACTTTGTTTCCTGATTATCATCTTTCATTTCACCATCCTGTATTTTAGTCTGTTGGGAAGGTGGGGAAAGCAGATTTTTATTAAAAGTACAAGTTAACCTGCTCTGGCCTGCAGTCCTGGATACCAGTTTTTAAACCACCTGCAGTCTGACAGTGTAACCTGTTTATGTCCCTCAGCCACCCTAAAGCTGATTTTTGCCTACTCATGGGCAGACATGAGGCTGCTTACTCTGGCTAGGAGACAGCTCTAAGCCTGCAAGGGGCTCTTTGGTTCAAGGTCTGACAGAACAAGGTTTCTGACAGGTTCAAGGTTTCTGACAGGTTCAAGGTTTCTGACAGAACAGCCTTTCTCTACTTAAAGAGAACCTATAAGAAAGATGGAGGCAATTTTTAGCAAAGTCTATTGTGACAGGACAAGGGGCAATGATTTTAAACTAAAAGAAGCTAGATTTAGACTGGTACAAGGAAGAATTTTTTTACAATCAGAGTGTTGAAACGCTGGCACAGGTTGCCCATAGAGGTGCTGGAGGCCGCATCCCTGGAGACATCCAAGGTCAGGCTGGATGGGGCTCTGAGCAACCTGATCTACTTAAAGCTGTCCCTGCTCACTGCAGGGCAGTTGGACTAGATGAGCTTTAAAGGTCCCTTCCAACCCAACACTTTCCATACTTCTATGATTCAGGGATTATGAGCTTCTCACCGTCTTCTTTTTGGATGGACCTGCCATGTCTGGAGACACCCAGGAGTATATTATAAATGTTAAACCCTGCAAATACATCAAGGCTGTAGAACTAGTGATGTCCTCACATCTTTAATTGCACATGATATTTTCTTAGCTTACATTTTTGATATAAGCTTACATTTCCTATGCCCTGATAATCAAAACCACTTTTTTTTGCCTTATTAAATAGGAGCTTAACTAAGAACTTCACCCACCCTCCTACTATTAAGGCAGCACTTGTAGACTTGGAGACTTGTAGCACTTGACTTGCAGACTCGCTGCCTACAGTGATTTCTGACTGAAAGCCTCAGATTTCATCTAAGTTTTGGAAAGAACATCTTATTCTATTGGAAACAAAAGGGTTATTCACTGTTACATACTCACTTTAAGGTAATAGGTAAAGAAGAAAAACTAAACTCTGGGATGACGGTTAGGCTTGTAAAGTCTGGATAACCAGGTATATTCTCTCCTGCTTGCATGATTTCCTTAGCTTTTCTCCATTCCTTTATCTGCACAGCTGTCTGGACTGACAAGTTGAGGTCTATCAATGATTTTACTCGCAGTTGCACTAAATTACAAAGCTGGGCCAGACTGTGCACTGCGATTACAGACCCTTCTGGAAAAATCAAAGGAAATCTTTAAAGCCCAGGCAGATTTTCATTGTTGGGAGTCTCCAACTCCATCAAAAGGAGAGACAGTCTAGACAAAACACCTACAAACTTCACTCCCATCTAAAAATTTAACTGTTGTTTTTGTGAGAAGCCTTTCACAATTTCTGCTCAGATCAACTCAATAAATTACATCTTTGCTGCTTTGAGTGTTTCCACTGCTTCATGAATCCCCATGAAGAGCTATCTGAGAAAGCACTCTTCTCCCTCTAGGCTGGTGACCCTCCAGAGTCAAATCCAAGAAATATTGGACTCTGAGATTTCAAGGACAGCATTTCTTTGGTTTGGGAGTTAACCACATTGGAGAACTCCCCGAGAGCCACTTAAAACGTTATGGAAAACCTCCATGCAGCAGACCCTGAGAAATCTAGTCTATGCCATGGTAGATAGATGCAGTGTCCCTATAGAGGCTCCATGTCAAGGGGAACTTCTCTCCAGTAATGTCATACCTATATGATAAAAAATGTTGTGCTTGTACAGCCATCCCAAAAGCTTCCTGTACTCAGCTGCCACCAGCTTCTCAAACCTCTGAGTCTGCATCTTTTAATGCTCCCTGCTTTGAGCCCAAATACAGACTTTTCCTACCCCAGAGACCTTATTTCTTTCTGGAAAAAATACTCTGTTTCCATTTTGTTCCGGTTTCAGTAGGAGCTTTGGTGGAACCCTGGTGAGTCCTGACGGTGGAGGTGCACACCACAGTCTGAGTGTCAGATGGGTTCTTGTAGCATTTTCTTACCTTTCCAGCTACTTGTAAAGATGAACAGCCTGGGGACATTTAAGGCAGTTGGAAATGAGGAAGGAGAACTGCCAGCTGCCTACCTGAGCAGTCTCCGCTAGCAAAGCCATGCCTTTCAGAGGACAGGCAACAGGCTGCCTTTGAGGGGCCCATGAAATACTGCACATAGATAGACTTAATAAAATCATAGAGTGGTCATCTTCTGCCTTGAGCACATGCATTAACCAGAGAGCAATAATCTATAGTCAGAATGAGTGTAACACAAGCAAAAGAGATAAAATCACAGATAAAATCACATCTGGGGAATAGCCCTGACACAATCACAGTCCACCGAGGAAATCATTGCAGTGACTCATTCTGTTGTCTCCAGGATAAATCTGGATGAGATGGGGAATGAGATGGGAACACAGTGCTGAAGCAGATCCACCCAAGCTTGAGGCTGCCAAAGCGCTGTGGTCTCTGTGGTTGAGAGGTCTCTAGCCCCCACGCTGGGCCAGCCCACTACATCCACGTTTTCCAGGGCTCGCACCTCCCTCACCAGAGATCAAGCCAGCCAGCCAGGTCTCAGCTCTGCGCAGGGTGGGTGCGCAATGGAGAGAGCAGGATTCCATTTCCAGCGGATGCACACTGTTAGTAGGTGACCTTGCTCTCTCCTGGCCATGGTGCCCTTGGGTAGCAGAAGGAGAGCTGGGACACAGCTCTCTGATGCTCTGTCCTCCCTCTGGTACACCCTGCTCCAGACGGGCAGGGCTGTGGCATCCACCAGCTCACCCAGGTCCATCCTTCTCTGTCTGCAAGTGCTGACAGGGGGACAGCTCTTAGCTCCCTCCTACCAGATTCAGTGGTGCCACTCTGGGAATTTATTCCCAGATGGATGCAAGAGAGACACTTCATTTATACTGAGGAAAATCCTAGATATCATTGAATCACTGAGAACTTTTTTTTGGGAAAACAGAAGCTTTTGGCGGCAGAAATCAGTTTAACTGCTCACACTTGGAGGAAGTTTGAAAGCTTGTGTTCTGACATCCCTGCTGGCTGCTGTGGTGTGAAGTGACCCTCAAGCAGAGTGTTTCTAATACCCTTCTTTTTGACAGATGTGATCCGGTGCAAATCCACTTGGCTGCAGTACCTGGAAGCTGATGGATGTGGAGGATTAAGAATCAAGTAAGTAAATGCCGAAGAGTTGGAGAGCAGCACCTGGAATTACTAAATCACCAAAGACAATGCAGGTGAGACGGGTTCATCTATTTAGATCAATCTCCACATTCTTGCAGGAGGCAGCAGAGCCAGAGGAACGAAGAGCCCGCACACACCAGTAATAATGAATTGTTTCATTGTGACACGTAATGGGAAGGTTCATTAATTACAAGGAGCTTTCAAACTGTGGGGGTTTACCCTGGCAATGGCCAAGCTCTATGGGCAGGCCCAACGTTCCCTGATGCTCTCCCAGATTGGGCAATCGCAAGCAGAGCTTGTGCAAGCCTCCCAC
>NW_009728161.1:3232-18523 GCF_000703405.1 Apaloderma vittatum | reverse complement strand
ACCTGAGCGCTCGCTGCTGCTTTTACTCAGCTCTTCTCAGTGCTGGGGGCTCGAGCAGCAGAGGGGGCTCCCACCCTGCCCTCCCCTGGTCCTGCTAGAGAGCGAGCTGTGTGGGATGACAAGGGGGCAGAACAGGGGTGGGAGGTAGGACCCTGGTGTCAATGCCTAATCCACACCCTGACCTGGAGAAGGGACTGGGACCTCCTTGCTGGGGCTGTGGTGATGTGTCCTCACATGTGTAATGCCACACGAATCTCCAGAGTCCTGGCCATCATCTGTCCAGTGCTTGAGGGACACTGCCACCAAGTACAGCCAGCAGGAGGAGACCTGCAGCGGCTTTGACCTGGAGAGACCTGCCAAGGACCCTTCCTTCTGCAGGATGAGGCTGCTCCGGCTTCCCACCATCTCCTCGCAGCTCCAGGTAGGGAACTGACCCAGAGATGTTGCTCCACGTGAAGGAGAGAGGATCCCCACCAGCCACTTCTGCTTGTGGTTTCCTGGCAGCTGCAGGATGTCGGAACCTTTGCTGGCTGGCAGTGGATGCTGCTCCAGTGGGAAGCCCTGAGTGACAGCCCTGCTCCCTCCCTTCTTAGATACAGGTTGATGAAAGGGTGACCCCAGCAATCATGGCCTGGTCTCCTGGGAGAAAGGCAGTGCAGTGCGTGGGCCATGTCTGGAAATCAGATGCCCTGTGGGTGACTCAGTGGCACTCCCTCTGCTCATGCACCAAAGTCTCATCTCTCCTGTCCAGACAAGTTGCACCAGCGTGAGCAACAGACAAAAGTAGGCAATATCCCAAGATGACAATATCTGAGAGGCCGGTGCTGCCAGGATCCACCTGCAGGAAACAGCCCGTTCTCAGGGTACGTGTGGTGGGTACTGCTTAAGGAATTCAACATGCACACTGAAACACCTTCCCTGGCATGGAGAAGGCCAGCAGAGGGGAAGTGAAGGGACCATGGCAGGCTCCAGGTTGATAAGAGTGACACCTTCTTCAGTGCCACCACTCCAAAGTCCGCAGGGAAACAGAGCTCTGTTCACACCTGTGGGATGTGAAATGGGAAAATCCCAGGTAGCATGTGGACAAGGGTAGTTTAAATGCCAGGCACACAGCACCTCCATCACTGCAGGTACTGCCCAGCTGACTGAGACGAGGAGGGAGGGCACTCTGCTGCTCCCTGCATCTTCTCTCCCCAGGAACTCCTACTACATCGGCCACAGTTACCTCATGGGTAAAGCCTCTGGTGGCTGTCACTCACCCCTGACCTCCATGGAGGCTTCTTTCCCCACAGCTTGGGATCTGCATTTGAGGAGGATGCTGATCAGTTGGCTTTCCTGGTCTTTGTTCCCTTGAGAGGGCAGTAAATGTGTCTGTCATCTCTAGGAGCTCTCCAGTGAGGACCTTTGCCAAGCTCTGATTCTCCTCTGCGGAAGGGCTTCTGACAGACAGCTTGTGGCTCTCAAGGTGACCTGCCAAGCATGGCTGTCATGGTCTGACCCTCCATCAGGCCCAGCTATGACAAGGCTGACCTCAGCTGCTCTGAAAATTTCCAGTCTGTGTCTGCTTGAGCTTCGGGGCACCTCCAGTGCATAACGAGGTCAGTGCTATTCCAGGGGAAAGACAGGTCTCCTCTCAGGTCTGCTTGATGAGGCACAGCTTGGGGGTATAGAACATACCTGTTAGTGCTCTCTCTCTCCTGAAGGTCTTAATCTCACAACAAAGCAAGCTGGAGCTCTGCTTCAGGCTGCTGAGACCAGAGGCCCTGGGCTTGAAGGTCTGTGTCCTACCCAAGACCTGGGCTAACCAAGAAGGAATGGTCAGCTTTGAAACAAGCAGGAGAGAGAAATAACAGGTAACAGGGTAGCAAAGCTCCTCCAGTACAGCCGTAGCACTCCTTCACGGGCTAATGGGAATTTCAGTCCTGCAGCTAGGACAGATCACCCCCATGTCAAGACCTTCTAGGTCTAATCATGAACTTGGTGAGTGTTGTGAAAGTTCAACAAAGAACAGGAGCAGCTAAGGCAGCTCCAGACACCTTTGAAACATTCTGATGTCACCAAGACTGTCCTCAGACACTTCTGCGTGCCACACAACCAGCTTGCAGAAGAATGTGAAGACTAACCATTAATTATTAGCTGAACCTTTAGAAAAATCGTTGGGCAGATGGGCCCTGCCCTAGAAGGCTCGTGCTGTAAGCAGTTGTGTGGGACTGTGAGAGAGACTGTAGGACTGGAGCTACAGGAGGTAAATATTGCCTTCCTGCCTCCAAGAAGTTGTGAGTAACATGGTCCCGGAGGAGCTCACACAACTGATTACAGAAATAACTGGCTATAAAGTAAATAAATTTGACCGATTTATCAGAATTGGATTGATTTATCAAGATTTAGTGGAATCCTGCCCACAACAGCAACACCGATGTACTCCATGATCTAGAGCGGGTGCTGGAGTCTCCAAACTGATGGAGGTGTGAGCTGGTTCTGGCAGGGCTGGAGTTAGCTTTCTTCACAGCAGCCCGTAAGGTGCTGTGTTTTGGATCTCCTACTATGGTGATAACACACCCATGTTTCGGCAGATGCTGAAGAGTATTTGCACAACATCTTTTCCCCCTCTGTCCTCCCTAGGAGTAGGCTGGGGGCATGCAAGGAGCTGGGAGAGAGCACAGCTGGGACAGCTGATCCGAACCCATCAGAAGGATATCCCACACCGTATGATGCCATGCTCAGCAGTAAAATTACAGGGAAAGAAGGAAATGGGGACATTCGTGATTATGACATTTGTCTCCTCAAGTAACCGCTAGGCGTGATGGAGCCCTATTTCCCTGGAATTGGCTCAGCACTCACCTGCTGATGGGAAGAGGTGAGTGGTTTCCTTGATTTGCTTTACTTGCACACGTAGTTTATCTATTAAACTGTCTTTATCTTGACCCATGAGGTTTCTCACTTTCGCCCTTCTGGTTCTCTCGCCTTTCCCACTGGTGGGTGCTGAGCTGCCAGTCACTATCCACCCCCAGAAGCTGCCCTGTAGAGAAGTTCTCTGGGGCAATGCACAGTCCATTCTTACATTTATTGCAACTCATCCAGTCTCTTGCATTTTTCTCTGGAGAGCAACACTGCAGCCAGAGTGAGAACTGCGCTATATTCTTTCCTAGTCCCAGATTATGCCGTCTCTTCTTTCTCTTGGACTGTAGCACAATGATCCTTCAGGAGCCACTCAACCAATCTGGTCTGCCATGCTTTTGGGACAACCTTATCAGCCTGCTGTTAAGTCCCTAATCTTGGCTGCCCCCAAAAAATGAGCTGAGGACAAAGTCAGAGGGAGAGACTCTGCTTCCTGTTTGCTTCATCAGTCAATATTTCCTGCTCCTACAGTCTCACAGATAGATGTAAACTCAATCACTGCCCCAAAACACTTGAGTTTCCCACCTAATTTGTTACCCTCTCCCAGCCATGGCTTTAATAGCCAGCATCACTCTGAGCTGTGATTTATCCTTCCTCTTAGAGTTGAATCTTATTGTGGAGCAAGCCACCAGCTAGCAAGCTTGATAAATGTTCCCATCCACTCACGGCCCAGACCCTTGGGCCAAAGGCAGCATTCTGCATCTCTTTGGAGGTAGCAGAAACAGTCCCTGGAGAAGGCACTGAGTTGGGTGAGAGAGATGGATAAACTGCTGGGATCCCAGAGGATTTCTGCCTGGAGGCATTTGTTTCCTCTTGCGGGAAACTGCAATAAGCAAGGAGCAAAAAGCTGCAGTTGTTGACACTGTCAAATGGAGAACAGCACTTTTATCGGAATTGAAAATTGCTGGTGGTTTTCAGCCATTTTTTTGGCTGGAAATTATCTGTGTTCAGACCAAAGACTTCCCAAAATAAAACATTATGGCTGAAAGCTTTTGAAAAATGCCTTTTGGACTTCTGGCCTTTTCATGAGGAAATTTCGAAGACAGCAGCCGTGAAATATCAGCCAGCAGAAACTGAGAATCCAACCCAAGGGATCCATCTTGGTTATGGGGACACATGGCAGACAGGACCCTGTCGGTCTTTCCTTTCTGACGCAGCCCATGGCGCAGACTTCCCTTGTGGTACCAGTGCTGGAACGAGTAGTACAATCCGCTCATTTCTGAACTTTCTCTGGGGGAACTACTGATCCTGCCAGCATCCTTCCTACCATAAACCAGAAAAGCCTGGGTCTCTGTGGCTAGCAAGCATCCAAGCTCTGCCTCCCAAGACTGTGTGTGATTTATAGACAGAGTTTCTGAGCACTTACGACAGCAGAGGAGGAGAGCTTCTGCCTGCAGTTTGTAGCAGCTTGTCTTCTTGGCTGAAACTCACAGCCCAAGGTAAAAGATGAATACCAGCTGCATTCCTCACCATGATCACCCCCTTCTAAGGGCAGCAAGATGCCCATGGGGATTTGGGCTGAGGTGCTCTCAAGGTCAGCAATGGTCTGGCAGGGGGTTGGCAGCTCCTCTTGTGGGACAGGCTGTGTTTCAGAGATGCCAAGAGTTGGCTCGTCTCAGGGTGATCTCTGCTACCCTGAGTAACTCGCGGGTTTCCATTAACTGCAGCAGACTCTATGGTGTCACCAGGAAGCCACAAGACATTAGAGCGTGACAGCTCTTGCCTTGCCTCATTCTCCGGTGGGTGGTCCCTACGCACCAAGAAAAGCCTTTCTTCTGCTGTCAAGTGGGTAACGAGAGTCTTCCTGTCTCCAGCACACATGGCTGCTGGAAAGCCTGGTTGTGTGGTTCACACTGAAGCGGTGGTGAGTCACCATCGCTCTGCTTATCAGTGCTGTTGCGAAAGAGCAGGACAGGTCTGGGGAGCTGAACCCTCATTGGTAGGAGTTTAGCAATGGACAGACTCCTGGGGATGGACCTGGCTCATCAGTCCACATGTGAGCCAGCCTTTGCTCCTCAGTCCCTGTGCCTCAGGAAAGATGCCCTGCTCCTGCTTCCACACACCTCATTCCACAAGGCACGTGGAAGAACAAGGTAGGGGCAATGTTTGACCAGAAGAACCCAAAAATTCTCAGGAAGCAATCACGCCTGGGATGTCTTGATCAGAAAGCTTTGTCCACAGGGCAAACTAACAGGAAGAGGATGGCATGAACTTCTTCGCACGTGGAAACCTGAGTGCCCAAGCCTGGTGTTCACAGGGACCTGCCCAGGGGTGCACAGGGCAGTCCCCAGGGCTCCTCTTGTTTGCCAGACTGGGCCACTCACCAGACACACGCCTGTGGTTTACAGCCCTCTCAAAGATATTTGGCACACATTTTATCAGGGGAAATGTTTTTATGTCTGGATATTCAGATGCCTGGGATGATCCTGGGGCACCTCTGGTAATTCACGAATGCTGAAAATCTGCCTGTCTTTACTCGGTGGACAGTTTTGCCTGACAGTGCTCAGCTATATGGCTGTGCAAAATTCCCAGCGTCAAGGCTCTGCTCGCCAAGCAGTGTCTACTTTGCAGGGGTTTGGTGTGAATGTAGCATCTAGCATAAACGTCTGGACATCTCTTGAGAAAGGCTCTCAGTCTGATTCTGGGTTCAAAATGGTTCTGCCTGGCACTCCAAATCCTCCTCTACTCCTTCCAAGACCACCAGGCCTAGTGATAACACTAAGAATCCTTCCTTGCAGCGGTTTGGAATTGTCCCTGCCAGAAACAGCATCAGATGAGAAGTTCCTTTGTAGAAGTGCTGTAGCTGGTGGCACCCCAGAAGGCCACCAGCACCCAGCCATCTCCTGCACGTTTATCTCTGGCAATTACATCCCTGGAGCCTGTCCTGGAGAAGCTGTCCTGCTGCACATCGTGCTGGGCACTGAAGTGCTGCCACAGAAACAGCAAGAGAGAGGCTTCAGAAGACTGTGAAAGAGCTTGTGTGTACACCAGCCTTGCAGACAGAATCATTCACTGTCCCGTCTCACAGCCATGGTTGGAATGAAAGCTCTTCCAGGCTGAAGCATGAAGCTGACTACAGGTTTATGCAACACTGCAGGAGAATGGAGGCCTGGATGCCCGAGTGGAGTCTCTGGGTGCATTGGCACAGACTGTCCATTTCGCTCCCTGGATTGCTTCAGGGACCAGGCCCAGCAGGGTAGGTTTAGTTCCCACTGGAGCTCATCAGCTGGATCCCAGTGCCACATCAGATCTAGCTGGTGCCAGCCAGAGCCACCATTGCTACCCAGGAAAGGAGGAAACCTCTGTCAATAAGCGGTCCTTGTCTAGCAAAAGAGCCCTTCCCACTTCCACCTGCCTCCCATGCCTCTGGTTCAGCTCTTCAGCAAGACCATCTGAGTGGAGACCTGCCTCTACAGACCTGCAGGTGACAGCCACTGGAGCAGGAGAGCCAAGGCCTTTTCCCAAAATCTTTGAAGCCAGTGGAAAAACTCAAACTGATTTTGCTTGGGCTTTCAAAGGTGATGGAAATTGGAGCCAATTAAATCCTCCTCACACCTTCCCCAGATGAGGCAGCTGGAGCTGCATGCTAGGGTGAAACCTGCTGCTTTGCAGAGCCCGTGGCACAGGAGAAAACCTCCACGGGTGCTGCTGCGGGGAGCCCACTCCAGCGCTTGGCTTCCGCAAGTGCCTTCTGGCTAACGAGCTGTGAGTGCAGAACAGGGCAGGAGAACCAACGAGGTTGGTGGCAAAGGCTGTGCAGAGCCACAGACCTTCTGAAGGATCAAAGCTGCTCCCGTCTTCCTTCATGCTCTACTCCCAGGCTGCTCGGGGAGAGATGTGATTGATGGCTGGGCAGAGGGCGATGAGCTCAGGAAGTTGGATCCAGCCCTGTCTCTGCTGGACCGGAGGAGGATCAACACCCACAGGAGCTCTCTGCCGCTCAGCGACACTGGGCGTTTACTCCGGTCTCCACCCCAGCCTCTAAGCCCTGCTAGGAGTCACCAGTTCCTGTGCTTCTCACACCGGATGGCCCAAGTGCCAGAGTCTTATTTTGTGATGGCTACAGCCTGCCTGGCAGCGATCAGAGTGTCTCAGAAAGAATGGTGAAAATGTCTGATGTCACTTTTTTTTCTGCAAAAACTGCTCTGGAATAGCTCCTGCTGGAGACACCCTTCTGAGAGCCAGAGCAACTTGGATTTGGGAAGCATGCCTGTGTACAGGACTTCTTTCATAAAAGCCCCAGAGCTGCCAGTGCAGGGGATCCAGCCGGCTCTGCTTCCCCCATGTAGACAAAACCTAGTTCAGAGCTGAGATTTCCTTAAGACGCATCTCGTATTTCAGGATCTTTTGGTGCTACTTTCATCTACAATCCACACATTGCAGCCCTATAATAATAATAATAATAGTAATAATAATAGCAGTAATAATAGCAATAATAATAATACCTTTTGTATGTACATAACACCTTTCATCCGAGGATCTAAGTCACAATTACAGCCCCACACATTCCTGTACATTACAGCCCTATAATTCTAAGACTGCTCAAGTATCCAGACTTCAAAGGGAGTGTGGATTTCCCCTCCAGCCCAGTCACAGTGCCCAACATGCTGGAGATGTTTCAAAGGTGTTTCGAAGGTGCCTTGGCAGTAGCCTGAGATAGTCTGAAGAGCCAGAGGAGCTTTCTGAAGCCAAAAGGAGCCTTCGTGGATTCTTTCCTCCCTTCTCCCAGTCACCCTCTAAGTCTCCCTGAAAAGCCAGAGCAGCCCTGGGACGAGGGCGATGCTCCCGTGTGTCTGTACGGTGGGAGGTGAAAATACAGGAACAGTGTTCAAAAGAAAACCAAATGATGGCACAAGCTCAGCTGGGTGACTTTCCAGGTCAGGGAGAACCTACAGCGCTTCAGTCAAAAGTAAATGCACAGAAAATTTATGCTCCACTGCAAAAAAAGAAGGGGAGTGGGGCAGATGGTGGAACACTTCATGGTCAGATCTTTTTCTAAAAGGGTTTAAAACTTTTCAGGTAACTCAAAAATGAAACAGAGTATTGTTTTTTGGGTGAAAGCAAAATGTTTCAGGGATACCCAGAGCAAACATGTTTTGTTTTGTTTTGTTTTGGTTTTAATTGCATGGGAAACCTGAGAAAAAAAATCTATTTGTTTAACCCAAGCCAATCTTTCCCCTCCTTTTTCTGGTTTAGCCAAAGAGCCAGAATAGCTGTTATTTACCTCCATACGTTCAGGAAGAAGCACGCTAAAAGCAAGGTAGCTTCCTAGAGAAAACTGACTGGGGTTTACAGAAGCTCTGGCCAAGCTGCAGTTCACCGTCTGGGTTCACTTCCTCTTTGGAGTTCGCCAGAGCTGCCCACGAGCTTTTAAGCAGCTGCTGGATGTGGCTCCGGAGCATTTCAGAAGCTGCACCGACTTGTGGCTGCGTCCGTCAGCACGGAGCGATGAGGTCAGTGGACATGAAAGGCGGGCTACAAATATGAGAGGTTAGCATCTCTTTTCTTCGTGTTGTGGCTCAACAAATGCAGAGCTCAAGAATTTTTTAATAAACTTGTAAAAGGTTGGGGTTTTTTTTAGCTCGAGAGGTCCAGACATGTGGCTGAGAAATGCTGAGGTCTCCAGCTCTTCTATAGCACGATCTTAATCAGTTGATCTCAAAGCGCATTAGGGAAGGGTTTATTAGTAGTGCTTTAAAGACAGAGAGACTGAGGCACAGCAATAATGTTTGGGATAAGCCATAAGTCTGGGACAGAGCTGGGAAACAGTCCAGGCTTCTCGTGCTGCCATCCACTCCTCTGTATCTCCGCCCTCCACCAGACAAGGAAGCCAAAGCTCACAGGGCAACCGTCTGCTCCCCAAAATCTGTCTTTGTGTCCCTCCATCTAGGAGAAGCCCTTTCCTCAAAGCATCTGCAAGGCGCTCCGTGCTTCTCCCCTGGAGAAGGAGTGGGTCTGCCTCGTGGCACCATGAGCTGAGCCAGAGCACTTGACGGAGGAGCAGGGCAGTTTGCGCAGCGTGTGCTGGCTCATCTCAGACACACCACACTAACCAGCATGGGCTGCAACACGTTTCCTCTCCCCCTTCTTCAATAAATCAAGGCTTCCAGCATTCATGCTTTTGTCACTAATAAATCTTGTCTGTCTCACACCACATGAAAGCACAACAATACTTTAACCAACAGGCGCTTCCCTGCGCAGGACTGCAGCTGTGAACACAACCTGCAGCACAAGAACCTGCTGTTTTGGCCTGAAGCTGAAGAGAAGTTAAAGACAGCATGTATAGCAAGGCTGTCCCTGCGCTCTGAAAAGCCCCACATGCTGTTGCCAGAGCAACAGGCACCTCATTAATCCAGGGAACTCATTGCCACAGGAAATTAGTGCAACAACATAAGTCTTAACTGCAGCTATGATCAAGGTCCTGTCTTGGTTGTGGTGCCTTTGGTTCTGCAACTACAACACACTGACCCTAAAGGTACACCTCTGTCCTTTGGTACCTGGGGCACAGGTTGCTCTGGTGGGTGACCTCTCAGTCTTCGGACGGAGCCTTGGGATGATACCTGGGACAACAGCTTGGGATGATATCTGACAACTCTCATGCCCCTATGTAGGGGGAGAAGGAAGCCTTACGATGCAGCTACGTGACTCTACACCTGTACTAGGTTTGCACAGCAATGTTTTGGTGGGGGGGGAAGGCTACAGCGGTGGCTTCTGCGAGAAGCTACCAGAAGCTTTCCCTGTGTGTGATACGGCTGATGTTCTCTGGCCCCAAAGACAGACCTGCTGGTGGCCAAAGCCAGCCAGTCAGTGGTGGTGGCAGCACCTCTGTGATAACATATTTGAGAGGAAAAAGCTACTGCGCAACAGCAATTGCAGCCGGAGAGAGAAGTGAGGATATGCGAGAGAAACAACTCTGCAGACACCAAGGACAGTGAAGAAAGAGTGGGAGGAGGTGCTCCAGGTGCCAGAGCAAAGATCCCCCCGCAGCCCATGGTGAAGACCCTGGTGAGGCAGCTGTCCTCCCGCCGCCCGTGGAGGTTAACAGTGCAGCAGATACCTGCCTGCAGACCATGGCGAACCCCGTGCTGTGGGAGAGGAGGTAGAGATGGTTCCCTGCACCTAAAATTTATTCCTGTATTCTCTGGGAAAGACAGAAGATGAATTTCTGTCTAAAAGTGCAAATGCTTTTCCTGCTGGTTCTGTGCATGCAAAGATGGAAATTTGCTTTAGTAAGGTTAAGAAATGCCCACAATTGGGAATTCTCTTGAAGGTGCAAGAGGCAATTACACCCACAGGTATTCCTACACCATATAACCTCGGGAAGGTGCCTTGTGCCTTCAGATCCCCGACATCCCTTGTCCTTGGCCACATGATCACGCTTGCCAGCACCCTCTGTGGCCTTGGCTCATCTCATTGCCCTGGTCAGAAGGCACCGCTGGTTCTGGGGGCTGGCATCAGGAAGGGGCGATGTTCCAGGGCCTGGTGGTGTGTGGGGCTCCGTGTCACACTACAAAACCTTTCAACAGGTGTGTGGGGCATCCTCCCAACAGCTCTCCCTGCGCCCACGCACCCCCCTGCTCTCCTGCCCCTTCCTCACGGGAGGAGGCTGCGTTTCCGCTCCCCTTCCACCCCGGCGGTTCCCAGGGCAGCACGCACAGCCCTCGCCGCGGGATGACACACAGTGCTCGGGCTCCACCTTCTCTTTGAAAGAAGGGGAATGTTACTAATTGGTGCCCCATGGGGACGTTCAGTGCTGGAAACAGTCGTGTCTCCCTGGGGCCTCTTTGTAGAGGGGCCTGTGGCTGCTCAAAAGAAGAGACAGCAGGTCCCTTCAGCAGGTCCTTCCCTTGCAGGTGTGCCTGACTCACTCCACTCCCATGGGGGCTGCTTTTCATTTCCAAATCCTTCCAAGAGGTTTAAACAGCTACAGGAAGGCCTGCAAGCATGGCAAACAGAGACAGAAAGCTGCCAATACCTCGGGAGACTCCTCTGTCACCCAGTGGAGGGGAGGAGACTGGTGAGCTGCCCTGCTTCATCACTGTCAGCAAAACTTGTGCCGGTGCATCTGGGAAAGGTTTTGCATTACCCCTTCCTCGATCCTTGATGTCTCCCTGCAAGACTGGAAGCACCACCTGAGCTTCACTGGGTCCCCTCCTTGCTCCCCATCCCTGGCTCCTGCCCCCATCTGGGCTGCAGCCTCTGCTTCGACTTGATGCCACACTGGGTGCTTGTGCTTGGTGCTGCTCTTCTTCGTGACGGCCCTTTCTGGGCTCTTTTCAGCTCCTAGCAAACTCATGTCCTTCTCCAAGAGGCCTCAGGCTCCTCCCAGCCCTGATAGTCCCCCCGTCCCTTCCGATGGCTTTCCAGAGCGCTGCTGTGCTGATCCCTGTTCCAGCCCCAGATCCTTCCTAGCTCCCCACAGCCTCTCCGCTCCCTGGCACCCAAGCAGGACCCTGTGCCGCCTCAGGGAGCCCTTGGCTCCCCTTTTCCCCACTCACGGCTGTTTCCCTGAGGTGCATGGGAGTGGCCCGTGTTCCCATTTCAAGGTCCTCAGGGAGCCTGGCCCCTGTCGGATGCCTTCAGAGCAGCCAAGAGGAGGCGCGTCCGTCTGTCCCACGGGCGGCTGACTTGCTGAGACACAGCCCAGCTCCTCCAGAGAAGGACCTGGGAGAGCAGCTTGTTCAACAGCAGTGGAGGTATTTTGGCATCCTGTCTGATGCGTCTGGACCCAAAGGCAGCAGCACCCACTTCCCTGCTGTTGGCAGGGATTGCTCCCCCACTGAGAGGGTGCGATGGGGGTCCCTCAGCCCCCACTGCAGTGAGCTGGGAAGCGCCACGCTTCCCTTTCCCTCCTCCACCCTCCTGCTGCTCCCTGACCCAGGCAGGTGCAGAGAGGGAGAGGCATTTGCAGTTCCATTGCTGCCTTTTGGCACTGGAGCCTCTGCCAGAATCAAAGAGCTTTTCAAAGAAAACCTTAAACTCCTTTAATCGCCAGCTAGAGCTCCTCCCGCACAGATCTAAGGGCCATGAGCTCAGTGTTTTCATTGCCCCAGGCAGATTTATGAGCTTATTCTTCAAGGAAGGGAGGGAGAGAGGGGAGGCTGTGGCATATTGCTTAGCCCGGGGGGCGGGCAGGGAGGAGAGGGGGGCGGACGGGGAAGGCGTCTGCAGTGGAAGTGCGCGATGCTGCAGAGAGACGGGCTCTGCTGCGGCTGGTGCTCTCAGGCGTGGTGCAGAGATGAAGTGGGACCCAAGCAAGGACCGGGATGCTGTGGCTCAGTCCAGAGCATGTAGCGGGTGAGCAGCAGCTCCCTCCCACCTAGGCTCCTTGCACAATGTGCCTGCTGCCATCCAGCCTTGCACACTCCCACTGGTGGGACCGAGTAGGGCATCCTCAAAGCAGGAGGGATGGGTCTCCTCCGGACCCAACCAGCCTGCCCTGGTTGCAGTTTGCAGAGCGAAGAAGGAGAGCGG
The DNA here is from genome assembly GCF_000703405.1 of Apaloderma vittatum. NCBI lineage: Eukaryota > Metazoa > Chordata > Aves > Trogoniformes > Trogonidae > Apaloderma > Apaloderma vittatum. The sequence continues at coordinate 6,151 of NW_009728161.1, read as the reverse complement.
AGGGTTGCTGGCAGTCACACGTGGCTATCCATCCGCGAGCATAGCCCCATCCCCGTGCACATTTGGTGTAACCACTCTGCTGTGCTGCCTTCCCCACCGTGCTTCTCATCCCTACACCTGCTCCCTTCTTGCCAGGGAACGCAGCGCTCGCTGCCAGCTGGGAAGAAAGTGCAGTAAAGGTCTGGCTGCTCCCTCTCCTGCAGACACCTGGGCATGAGGTGTTGGCTTTGGGATGGGGCAGATCCCACGTCTCACCTCCCGCAGCCCAGCTCAGAGAGTCCCCCACCAAGAAGTGGACATCTGCTCTGATCCAGCACCCCAGGCACCCTGCTGCCACTTCTGAACGGCCCTGCAAAGGATGCCTCTTTAATTTTGAACTGGGATCTTGGGAAGGTGTTGGTCATGACCTGCAGTACTAAAGCCACAGCTCCTCCACCTCATCACCTGCAGCACTGCTGGGAGCATTTGGGGGCTGCAATCCTGGACCAGCCGCTCTCTGCAGGGCTCAGCATCCCATGAATCCCAACAGTACTCGCACGGGGATGGCAGCAGCCAGGGAAAGTAAAACACTGCTGGACCCAAAGAGATTCTAACTCACGATTTCAAGAGGTAAAATGGAGCAGAGCTTATGGCAGAGAAGAGGTCTGGGATATGATGAGGCAGGAGGAGATAGGAAGAGCTGCCATGAACCCGAAAGTTTCACTTCCCTGGAAATTCAGAGACTTTCTGAAACATTTCCTTTCCCTTGAACCCAGAACAAAGAGGCAACATGTCAGTATTTATTATACAACAAAGAAATCAATATATTGTGTTTTAGACACATTGAGATGCTTTGATATGATAGTTTTGGAGTCCTGCAATGTGAATATTAAATCGCCTACAGGCAAACGTAACACCAGCAGGTGAAAATATGTAAATGGATTTTTTTAAAAAAAAAGCCACCACGAAGTGAAAACATTGAAATAATCTCTCTTGATTCAACTTGTTACTACATTTCTCCTCTTCACATTCCCAAGAACACTGACCCATTTGCATTAAGCTTTTCCTTCTCAGTGATCAAGCCAAGGTCACGGGTTTGATTCCCGTTCAGTCCCCATGTGTTGCCTGATCAAGTTGAGAGGTGGCGTCCCTGGCGGCAGGGAGGCTGGATTAAAACGATCTCTAAGGTCCCTTCCAGCCTAGGTCATTCTATGATTCTTTGATTCTGTTCTAAGGTATTTCTTGGAACATCATCTCACCAAATGTGCTCTCCAGGCAGCTCTAGGACCGACCTCACTGTTAATGGTCTGGGTATTTGGCTTTGCTCGGATGCTGTGGTACATGGGGTCCCTCACCACTACTTTGCCCGCTCTCAGAAGGGTTCAGCACATCGCCACACAGCACTGGCAGCATCAGTCTCACAACAGTAACGCAGGGATGAAGGTCGTCTGCTCTCAGGCTGCTAAACCAGCAGTGCTCTGAGCACTGCCGTGGGCCAGAGACTGGGAAATTTCAGCAGTTGGCTGGGATGAGAGTTACACGATGCCCAGGTGATATAAAAGGCCACTTGGAACCATGTGCTCAGTAGCTATGACCTGTCCAGATTGTTTCTCCGTCTCTCACACAAGCCACTCCCAAGCTGTGCTTGATCCCAGATCTGCTCGGTTTGGTTTTCTCCACACTGCATCCTGGAGACCAGAGGGGCAGGGATTACACTGCTTCTGCTTAGCTTTCATCTGCCTTCTCCAGAAGGTAACCACCAGCCAGAGCCAGTGTCAGACTCATCATCAGCCTCTCTCCCTGATACCTGGAACTTGGGCACATCTTGGTTTGGCCAAGCCTGCTCAGGTGCTCTAAAGTGCCAGCGTTCATCAGTGCTGGGAGATGCTCCCCCATGGGCTCTTCTCTACAACATGCCAGCAAAAAGCCACTGTCAGCCACAGGAGACTCTGAGGTGGTAACTGGGGTGCTGGGCAATTGGAGTTGAACTCAGGTGGCGTCACCTTAGAGTTCCCTTGAAATTGTGCTGGTAACGATGCAATAAGGATGCAGAACATGCCTGTCACCTTGTGGAGTGCCTGTAGGAGAGCTAGCAGGCTCTGCAGATGGCCTTTGTAGGGCCCCTTTGGAGGAAAACAGACCCCTGAAGGCAGAAAACTCTCATTTTAGGGGTGAGGAATAAAAAAGTGCCTCAAAGTTGTTAAATGGTGAACATAAACTCACGAACCCACTGCACAGCATGTGTCAGAGCCCAGCTCTTCTGAGACCCCTCACCAGTCTTATCTCCCACATCTGGGAGCCCAAGCTCACAACTGTTTCCCCTCGCTGAAGAGTCTGTGGATAGGCCCTGGCACTGGACAATGACTTGCTGCTCTTTGCAAAATTACCTGGGGCAGGAGAGCAGAGATGTCCCCCAGGAAGGACTTGATTTACACCTTATAGTTGGATTTTGCTCTCTCTGCAATTATGCCTGCTCCTCTGTCTCCTCAGGGTGTGTGACTGTCACCTAAACCCCAAGGGCACACAGAGGTCCCTGTTATGTCTGCAGGAAATCCCATCTCCTTGTCAGCTCCCTGCAACCTCAGCCATCCCTTCAACCCGAACACCCCTCCCCATGGCTGTGATGCCTGCCCAGGCTCCCACAGGTCAGCCACCAGTCCTGGCCCTTTACTGGTGCACCAGCTCCTCTGGCATCTCCTGGGGTGCTTCCCATCTTAGGGGGGCTGTGGTGGAGGCTGTCCTCTTTTTTCTCAAGGTGGGGGCTGCAGAGGTGCAGACTCTCAGGAAGACAAGGGAGGGTTTTGGGCTAAGGAATCACTGCTTTTCTTGCTCTAGGCTCTGTTGTCAGCCATCAGTCCCTGCTGCCTCACCTACTAAGAGGTTTGTGGGTGCTTAGAAAATACAAATATTGAGAAGGTGGCATCTTCCCCTCACTCTTTC
>NW_009728161.1:0-3210 GCF_000703405.1 Apaloderma vittatum | reverse complement strand
GAAAAAAGTGTCTGATCAGCTTCATGTCAGAGCATCCCTGCCTCCTGCAGATCCCTACCACAGGTCCCCCTGATCCCAGAGGATAACTCAGAGGAGAGCACAGATGACGTGGGGTACCCAGACTCCCAGCAGGATGCTAAATTCCAGGCAACGGCTCAAAATGTCTCTGCAAGGTGAGAACAGCCCTGAGAGCTCCTGATCCCATTCACCTCAATGGAAACAGCACAGCGAATGAGAAGCTTTCTGTCTGGGCAACCTCCTGCGATGCCTGGTGACATCTGGGAGCAGCCAGAATCTTTCTTCCCCAGAAGCTGCTCTTTCCTCCCCCAAAACCTGCTGTGGCTGCAACAGCCCGATAATGCCATCACCTGTTTTGTGCCCCGGGTCTCTGTTAGCTTTTCAGGACAGAGCGGCAGCATTGCACACAGCGAGCTGTGCAGTGGCTGCCTGGCTTCGCTGCAAGGTGTGCAAGGAGCCTGGGACAAGGACACAGCGGTCACCAGTGCTTCTGAGGATGGGTCATCCTGACCTTTCCATGGTGCTATAGGGACCTGAGATCCTGGGAGATGGGGATGACTCCTGCAGTTGAGCTTGGAGCCATGGTGATGATGTCTGATATCCTACGGGTTTGTCCCCTTCATCCTTATCCCTTCCACTGCAGTGTCCTTGTGCCCTGCGTGCTCCCACATGGAAATAATCCCTGCTCCACCTATGCCCCATGCACTGCTCATACAAGTAGGTTTGATCAGTCTTCAGAAGAGAAGGAGAAACAGAGGGGTGTTATTGCTGTCTTTAACTACCACCTGGGAGAGCGTAGAGAAGAGAGAGCCAAACTCTTCTTGGAGCTCTGCAGGGGGAGAATGAGAGGTAACGGGCACAAGCTGAAACATGGGAAATTGCCATTAGGTATCAAGGGAAAACATTTCCCATGAGAATAGTCAAAAGTGGGAAAAGGGTGAGGGAATCCTAGAGATACCTAAAACCCTGCTGGACAAGGTTCTGACCAACCTCAAAAGTGGGACCTGTTTTGAGCCGGAGTGTGGGTCAGAGACCTCCAGAGGTGTCTTCCTAAGATATTTTATGATTCTGGGCAACCCTTCTAGTTCCTCCCTGTGTTCCAGTAGTCCAGGCTGGGGATAAAGGTTTGTAAAGTTGGTTAAATTCCAACCTATCCTTGTGCAGGCTGTCCAGGGGGTGTGTGTGCTGTCTGACCAGCTGGCCTGAATGTGTGACCATGCTGCTACTGCTGCCACTTTTCCATCTGTGGGTACTCCTGAGGGTGTCCTCTGCTCTGCAGAGGCACTCCAGTTCTTTGAGCTCCCTATTTCCTGACAGCTATGGCTGGACAGGCCAGTGTGTCCCTAGGACGGAGGGACCAGCAACATGGTGTCATTTTTTTCTGGTCAAACAGGAGCAGCCTCAGCAAGTTGAGAGCATCCCTTCACCCTCTGGCATTGCCACCAATCTCCCTTGCCAGGGGGTGGTAACCAGATGCAGAGGGGGCCAGAGGGGGGCCAGGATGCCCTCATGGGGCAGATGGAGGGCTGCACTGAGCACCTGCACCCAACCACAGCCCTTTTGCCAGTGCCTAGGCATGGGGACAGCCAAGGACTGAACTCCCCCAGGCCATGCGATGTGGTGTTTCTGTTCCTTGGGAAATCTGAGATAGAGTTGCTCAGCCAGGTCACATGAAGGGTTTGCAGTGGTCCCGGGGATAGAAGTTAAGCTACTCTGAGTACCAAGCAGTTCTTCTCATTTCCCCATCCTCCCCCATGCCCCTTTGCAGCCCCAGTCTCCTTCTGCCCTCCTGGCTTGTTGCTGTCCTCTCCAGAGACCCCTCATCAGCTCCAGCCCATCTCTATTCCAGCCTCAAAAGCAACTCTGCTACACATGGTGCTGGCTGTGGAAGACAAAGACGTGATATCTGACACACTGCTGTCACTGGCTGAAGGTCACATGTGCTCTTCAAAAAGCTCAGCTCCTTGGGGTTGGTACAGTCCCTAGGGTTGATGGACATAGCTGTATAAGAGTGTTCTGGCCTTTGGTGCTTCATGGCTGGACTCTAAGGCCAGGCTAAGACACGGTTCACTCCATCAAATGTCACGCACAAAGAAGCTCTTTGACAGCCCCCAAGTGATGAGCGGGACAGGATGGCCTCTGCTGCTCCACAGAAATGGGCTGTTAGAACCAGCATGAGCTCTCGCCAAGCTCAGGCCATCTGCAGGCACCTGTCACCTAACACGCACACCTCCAGCTGAGCTGGTGCCTGGGCTCTCTCCAGGGCTGCCAACGAGATACCAGCGTGCCTACCGGGCACACCAGTGCCTACAAGAGAGGTGCCCTGGGAAGAGGTAGTTTGCTTCTCTCCCACCTCCCTGAAAACTGCAAGCTCACCAATGATGCCTCCATTGGAAAAGCTTGGTTTTGGATGAGTGGGATCATGTTCAAATTCAAGGAGGTGTAAGAGTGAGCAAGGACAGGGTTCTTGGAGAGACAGGCACAGCAGAGGCACAGCATTGTCAGGATGGGGCACGAATGCGAGCTCATTAGTGGTGAGGCAGTGTCTAATCAGAGATTATTATGAGGATCCTTTATTTTGCACCTGAGGGAGTCCTGCTCTTTACAGAAAGGAGCATCAGTAATTTGCTTAGAAGACAGAACATGGAGCAAAGGAGCTGGGGAGTTCTGAGAGCAGCTGCCCTTCAGCTCCACGCTCCCCATTGCCATTACAGGGCTTGCTTTTCAGCACTTCCAGCTCTCCCCAAAAAATCTAGGCATTTCTTTACATATCTGAATGTGCACTTAAAGCCTGAATTTACATGAAGAGCTTAGATCTCTCTCAAATATCCATACTTTGAAAAGTCAGCCCAGACTGCACACCTTATAAGTGAGAAAACTAACCTTGCATGACTTGCCGAAGGTAGCCCAAGAAGGCAGGAACAGAAACAGGGAGAAAACCTAGCTCTCCAGCCTTCCTCCAGTAATTCCCAGTTCATCCTGCCTTCCTACCTCTGTTACATCTTCTAATTCACCGGCAGCATTTAACAGAAAGGCAGCAAATGTGCCATTTTTCCCCAAATAGCTCCAGTCCGAAGAGAAGCTCTGGACCCTCCAGCACTTCCCTGGCTCAGCCCCACGGATTCTGGCGCCGGGGGATCCCCCAGCTCCCGGCACCACCGGTACCTCTCAGCAATCGGCCGTCACGGGCGC
>NW_009728160.1:0-15817 GCF_000703405.1 Apaloderma vittatum | reverse complement strand
ATCTTTTGAGCTCCCTTCCAACCTCTGACATCCTGGGATTCTGTGACAAGGAGCACCTTCATGGGCAGACAGACCCCAGGAGCCTGGAGGGTCAGCTGCCCCGTGTGCCTGGTCCTGCTGCGTGTAGAGCACACCAACAGCCACGGCCTCAACTCTGCCCTGTTGTAAGTGCAAGTCATGTTCTGTACTTGCTCCTTGCCTACAACGACCCTCTACAGATACAATGTGCTTTGCAGAAGCACTGAGCAAACAGAAGAGATTTGTAGGTACTCATGCTCTCATTTGTGGGCTTAGGACATATTTTGGCTCAGCAAAATTACTACCATGGCATCGACCGTACCTTTGCAGGAGGAAGGTCACAGCTACGTCATTAAAAAGAAAATACACCCTTCCATCTCACATCAGCTCTGTGATGCAAAACGCTTTAGAAAGACAAAAGGCAAATAGGTAAGAAAACCTAGAAGAGAATGACTGAATCACACCTTCCTATGTTACACAAAAAAAAAAAATGGTACACAGAGTAGTCCTTCAGAAAAAGCCTTAGAATTAGAAAAAATATCAGAAAGGCAGACGATGAGGTAGATTTTTATAAAAAAATAAGCACATGTCATGCAAATCAACATTCATCAATTCAGGACTGGAATAATTATTTTTCTAATGTACAAATGAAAGCAAATCACGCGTAAAAATTTATTTACTAGCACCATGGTAATGAAGGGCTTTTCCTAGTATAGGACAGAAATGCTCCTTGAGGTAAGACTCAAATACAGAGTTTAAAAGCCAGTATTTCTAACTGCTCTAAATTTCTAATGGTCATCAAAGGAATTATTATCTAAAATCTACTATGTAAAATCTTGCATTGCCTTTTACATCAAAATCTTTGTCTCCTTCATCACAACATGACCAAACATTGATCAAAACAGAAGTCTTTGACTGAAACTTAGATTCTAATTTTCTAGAGCAGGCATGATTTATTTTTAAAATTAAATAACAGAGAATAACAACGCCTGTACAACAATTCAAGCAATTACAGTTGTAGTGGAATTATCCAGCTACAAAACCGGAAACATTTGCTGTGTTACTCAGAGGGGAGAGGTCTGAGAATTAAGTACTCTTGTTCATCTTAAAACTGCTAGATGGCAAATGTTACCACTGATAAGGCCTGATTCCATCCTCATACAGCAGTATTCTATTGATCTAAATGAAATTACTTGTCATTCAATAATCCAATTAGTCATCATCAGCTTTTGATAATTTGTTCATTTATCTATGGAAGTCTGCAACCCGTTATTTTCTTTTTCTTCTTCATCTTCCTTTAATCTTGCTCATCACATTCTTACTGCTGACCAAAAATTACATTACATTGGTTTTAATATTTAAAAAATGTACTATTTTTTTAATTAATTAATGAAGTCTTGTAACTTGAATCAACACTTTTGAACTCACTCTATGAATGCATATAATGAGCTAAAACCAAACTAAGCAATTTTCCTAAAGTAGTATGACAAGACTATTGGGGAAGTGAGACTAAACATCCTATATAAAAGTAACATAGTTCTCTATTTAGGGGCATGAAAAACATTAATAAACTTAATGGGAGGAGGTTATTTTCATACTACAAAATATTCTCATACTCCAAAAGATTACTTCTGGTCTTCTTACCCAGTTATCCTTCTAAAATTCTGGATCAGCGTACAAGATATCAATTCTCACTGACTCCTGAGAACAGTTCCCATGCCACATATTCCTTCTTTTCCTAAGCTGGAGGGGAGCTGGAATTATTGGTGGGAAATGTTGTTTTGAGGCATATGAGGTCAATCAGGGACAAGAAGGTAGAATTTACATTTCCTAAGAACTGAAGTGAAATTATTAATATGAGAAAAGAAAACCATTTTGATCCTTTGATCCCCATAACATGATATGTAACTGCAAGTCAGATAGAGTTTGGAGGGAAGTTTGTCAAGGGTCAACAAACTTTCCCACATCTTTAATACACACTGTGGTTTCTTTTAGTCTCTCTGATCTCAGCCAAACCACAACGGATAACACACACATCTGGAAAAGCAATGAACATCCTCAAAAATACTGCATACTTGCAGAGTCCAGTAGACACAGTTTTTCTGTGTGAGAATTTTCTCTATTAAAAATTGACCCAGTTTGACGATTCAAAAGTTCTTATTAACTGGAATTTTTCCTGTCTCCTTCTCCATGCCAAGCTATGCTTCCTCTTTCCTTATTTGTTTTCAGCTTACTTTGTTGACGTTTTTCTTCAATGCCTGCAGTTTCTCTCAGCTGCACTTTTTAAAATCACCATTGCACCACTTCTAAACATCACCTCTGGTTATTTCCATGCCCATTCCATTTGGATTATTTTAGCAATTTCATTTTTCTCCAGTTCCTTCTAGATCCTTTGGATCATGCAGCAGTCATCCTCTCTGTTGCCTTAATGATGTATTTCCCATTACAATAACTTTATTGATAAAGTTAAACAAAAAAATAGTTCAATTAGCAATCATGTCTGCATTCCTTGGATATACTTTCCTAGGGTGAAACTTAGTGCTGTAAGGCTTCACTGTCTCTCATTATTAGCAGTCTTGCTGGACATTTCAACAATATAGGAAAAGGACCCAGAGCTTGCACTGCACGCTAATACTTCAAAATAAAACAAAAAAATGTCCTGCCTCTCAGTTATTTTTATTTAAAAATACACAGAAAAATGTATTTCAAAACCATATAATCCAACAAAAGCCAATTTCATTTGGGGATTTTTTTTCTAGGAAATTTGTTAAATATTTATTCCTGCAGGGGATTAAACTCCTCACTCAAAACCATGTGGGCAAAAATCTTTGCTTGTTCTATAAATATAACAAATCCCATGACAGTGTCTGATCTAAATCTGTGTCAAAAGATAAACTGCCTTTTTGAAGCCTGTGCTTGAAAACTATTACATTCCAGAACTTTCTTCTTCCTTTCTAGGACAATTCCTTCTCCGTACCTTTAAGCCCAGTTGCGCTGGCACATCCCAGTCATTCAGCTAGATGCTGAGCTGAAATGTAGTTCAGCTAGATGTTTGCTTTCTGGGTTATTCTGCTGGATGGATTTCCCTGTCTGCTTAAGCATCTGGTCACAGAAGGCGCCGGGCATACAGAATGATGTGTAGCCAGATAGAGTAGCTGAGGAGAGCACAGGAGCTTCAGTGAAGTCAGCTGAGCCTTTCCCTGCCTCCAGTGAGCTGGGTCTGCAGCTTCTGAAGCCTTTCTGCCTCCCTCAGTTACTGATGCCAGTGAGAACTTCCCAAAGTCTTTCTGAAATACTTGATTAACCTTAGTTAAGACTATGTGTGATGAGGAAATGCTGCTGCGAGCGTATCCAAAATGGCCAGTGCAATAGGAAAACACTCCTATTTTTAACAGAGGCACTTGTTCTCTCTAAGACTACAAGATCGTGGGTCCTCTAATAAGCTTGTTTCAGAGAGCACAGCATCACAGCTATCAGCACCAGAGGGGCTGGCCATGGTGTGACCACCAGTCTAGGAAACAGGACAAAGTCCCTGAAATGCTTCTTCAGGTGAATGGGCAATCCCTAAATTGTTCCCCTGTCGCTTTCTCACCTAATTACCACGTCCTGACCTGATGAGGTAAGCTGCCTGCATTTACACTAAGGAACTGGTTCTACAACAAGCGTGATATAAATGATAACGTTGTGAAAACCATTATAACTAATACTTGCACATGGAAGAAATGGAAGTAATTTTCCTGTAGCCTGGAGAAAGATGAGGGGAGATCCTATCACTCTCTACAACTACTTTAAAGGAGGTTGTAGCGAGGTGAGTATTGGTCTGTTCAACCGAGTAACAAATGACAGGACAAGAGGAAATGGCCTTGAGTTCCAAAAAGGTCAGTTTAGATTGGATATTAGAAAGAATTTCTTAATTGAAAGGGTTACCAGGCACTGGAATGGGTTGCCCAGAGCAGTGGTGGAATCCCCTTCCCTGGAGATATTTAAGAGTCGGACTGACACAGTGCTTAGGGGATACAGTTTAGCTGAGGACTTCTCAGTGTTAGGTTAATGATTGGACTCGATGATCTTAAAGGTCTTTTCTAATCTGGGCAACTCTGTGATTCCGTAAAAGTGAGGCTGCTTTGGCAGCTTTGCGGAGCTGCTGTGGTCGGCCATCCACCAACAGTAATGCCTCCTGTGTGACAGCTACTTTTTACTCCATACTCTGTGAGTACCACACCTGAAAATGAACCTGTCTGTGGGGAACAGCAAGGCAAGGCTACAAACCCGAGCATGTGAGCTTTACAAACTGCAGCTGTTGTCATCTGAACAGCTTCCCTCTGCTGGCTGACAGGTGGTTCATGAGCTGGGCTAAGTGCTGCAGTGCACCACAGCATCCTTAGATACAAAGAATTTACATTTGACTGACCATAGAAAATTTCATAATCCATAGCTTTATGAAATGTTTTGCTGCTATCTTATTCCCAGTTTTTGAACGGATAAAATTATGGAAGCAGATCAGCATAGCTCTAATGTTTTCTGCAGAACGTGGTGTTTGATCACAAAAGCATTAACAGCAATAACATGTTGATGGCTTTCTTAAGGGCTTGACTGGAAATGAGTCAAAAGCAACAAGCTCTGGCAAATTCCCAAGCCCTGGTTAATTCCTTAGCGAAGCAGCAGCTCTACAGTAGCAAACTTCTAACTTGTATGTGGCCTTTCTTTCAAAATATCTTCTACATCAAATAGAACTAAATTTACAATTAATGTCTTGTTTACATTTCTAGAGACAAAAGAAAGGGTGTGCTCTGCTCCCCAGTAAGTTTACCTTCAAAATTTTTTTAAAATCCAGGATTTTAATGCTCTTGCCCAAGCTGACTCCCGTTGTCAGCACATGGGATGTGATATTTCAGGGTTCAAAATTTACATCCTACGTTATGCCTGTCCCAACCGCTACAGCTTGGCAGCCCATTTTATTTACTCTAGACTAATTTTGAATTATTACACAGAGCTATTTGAATTGTGGGCAACAAAGCTTCCAGCCCAGACTTTTCTAAAATGCCTCTGTTTTCCTCCAGAATGTTTATATTACCTAGGTTAATGTGAGGAAGTTTACTTGGGAAAAAAAAAAAGAACCTTAATCATTGCACCATGGAAAATAACACAGCTATAGAGAGGCCATTTTTCATGTACAGGTTTGACCTTGAAATCCATGGAAAAATTCCTACTGAGTAGATCAAAGCAGAATCAAGTCTTAAAGCAGCCTTTCCTCCATCAGTCACGCTAACACCCACCAAACTGCTGCTGGTCTCGCAGCACAGAACGGCGTTACAGGTGATACTACAAGGAGCCCTTTGAAAAATCTTTCCCATTGTGAAACCAGTTTAGTATTTGAAAACACTACGAATGTTCAAAGGTAATGTTAATAGTTCACTGAGACGGATGAAACGCTAGGTGTGGACAAACATTCCAACAAAACCATTCTTAAAATCAGAACAGATCTTGCACTGCACATTTTTAAGTCACAGATTGCACTCATTTTTATTTCACACGGAGGAAATATTTTCTCTGTTTTGATGTAGTAGTGATTTCTTTTGCCATCTTTAGAGATTTTACAGACAACACAGATGGACGAGATGCCATATCAGGTTGGTCTTACTTATATAGCCCATTCTGCACAAAGCAGATTTTAATATAGTTTTGCAGTCAGACTGTGGCATTTAAAGGGAATTTGAATAAATCGTAATCAAGAAGGTTGCTGCTGTCAGAACTTGTTTTTATTCCTGTGAAGTAGCGCTTGCTATCCTGTCCCTGCAGCCAGTCATAGAGCTGGAATTAAAAAATACATTCTTACATGAAAAAAGAACCTTCCCATTATATAACTCTGCATGCAGTAAATATTGAGAAAATGTAATGGATACAAACAGTAAAAAAGATGGTATAAGACCACATGGAACAATTACTTTGTATCCTGAAGATGAACAGGCTTCTCTGCGATACGATGACATTATTATTTAGAAACTGTTGGTGTCCCTTTAACAGATCTTCGGGTGTCCCAAAAGCACAACTGGATCTGTTCCTATCAAAACTCCAGCCCGCAGTGCATGCCCTGGGTGTGTCACCTTCAACGCACCACAACACCACCGAGTTCCAAGACCACCTCTAGGACTTCTTCCATGATAGGTATTGTTAATGTTGGGACTTGTGCCACCATTGTGCTCAACTATTCTTGGTGTACCAAGGATGGAACAAGTGCTCGTTAAATTGAAGAGACCAGTCAAAACAATCTTAATGACAAAATAACACTACTGCACTTAGAAACACAGCAGGGCTCTGATCTCACTGACAGGAGCATGTCAAGCTTAATTTGGTTCCACTATCGCACAGAATTACATGTGTCAGAACTAAAGATGGTATCAGCAAAACCAGAACCGTCGCCTTTGTGTCTCTTTTACATTAAAACAGCAGATTTGCCCCTCTTTGTATTACTTCATGGATGTTTTGTATTTTCAAAATGCTTCTCGTGTTTTTTTTCATGTATTTCAAAGAGACTTTTTGCTAAAAATTATTAAAAATGTTGAACCACTCTTCTCATTCCTCTCAAAAAGAAAAAAGAAAATACAGTTGTACACATTGTGGATAGTCCAGAGATATTTAAAAACACCCAGATGGGAAAAACATAAATTATATTAGGTTACAAGATTAAATAAAAATGGGAATCTGTCCAGGAAAATGACGTTCTGGGTAAAGTAAATAGGTATATTTATAGACTGCAGAGTTCTGAGCTATTTCCCAGTTTTACAGGCTGGATATGAGAGTGTTTAATGTAGGTTTTCAAAACAAGATAATCCTAGAAGATACAGTTAACAAATGTACAAGTTCTTTGCTGCTACTCCAAATACTAAAAATATCATTAGAAATATAAAGCTAGTATTATTTTGCTTCCTTTTACATAAGTGGACTAAAACGAATGGTATTTACAAAATACTCTTTTAAGCATTTCATCTGTAGGAGTGAGTGAGATGCTTGTAACACTGGTATCCTGACAGGTCTAAAAGCTCTTCCCAATTCTGGGAAAACTGCGAAGTACCTGAGAGACACTGCAAGAACATTCACATCACGTTTCACAACATGCTACTATTTCCTTTTAGCTAAATCTTTCCCAGATGAATTAAAGAATTTGGCATCCACAGAGTTTAAACCTCTGACCTCCAAGCTGGTCCTTCCGCTGTGAGGAACTGAAGGAGCAGGAAGTGTAGCATCCTGACCCTACAAACCTTGTGAATATTAACCTCCAGACTCATGAAGAATCATCTATTCAGCAATAGTTTTAAAAAAACCAAAAAGTACTGCTTAGAACTTTGGAACAGTATAAAATAAGGACTTAGAATCACAGAAACATATACAAAAATAAATGTTCCCACTTAATGACACTTTCTGGATAAGTATTCATTAACATTAAGAGGTGTTTGGATTAAAAAAAAAATAATCTACTGTTCTTTCACCGCTAGTGGCCTTCTGACATCTATTTGCAAGTCATCTGTATTTTTATCAAAACTGTTACTAGATTGACTGCACAGAACACTCCATCTTCAGCGCTATGTAAATCCACGTGGTGCTAAGGAGGCAGCGAAATATCAACTTTCACGTTTTTTCACGGACCACTGCAATTAATTATAACCCTGTCCTACATGACCCAAAGTAAGGATGGGCTTCCAGTCTAAAACTCCAGTGAACAGTCTATCACCATGAGCACTCTCCTCTGAAAGAGGTGAGCAGACAACTAAGATGATTAACACAGTACAGTCTACAGTGGTTTTAAGCATGAAAGAATCAGTAAATTTAGGTAAACTGTAAAGCAAGCATTCTTTATAACAATTAGTTTTGGGCTGGGAAAGGGAAACGCCAAACAAGCTCACAGCAGTTGAACAAAGCAGGAGAGATGATTCATAGGGGACTGATTATCACCACTGCAATATACGACTATACTTGTCTGTGTGGGAAGATCCATAGCCCACTTGTTAGCTACCTGGACTTTTTCCATAATTCCTGGCAAGCGAAGTATGTAATGAAATAGGAAAGCCAACAATTTGGTGGGAGAAATCTCAAAGGCATTAATAGAATCAAGAAAAAATCCACAACCCTGAAGTCCTAGGCATATCCAAATCTACTCTTAGATGTTCAAAAGTAGTTTGGCAATAAGGTTCTCTTGAAAATCAGCTCTTGCTGAGAAATACCACAAATAACTGGAAAGCTTTTCATGCAGTTCAACTGCACACGATAACTAACCAAAATACCACACCTCACATTTTGTGCAGGTCATAGAATCATAGAATTGTCAGGGTTAAAAGGGACCTTAAAGATCACCTAGTTCCAACCCCCCCACCACGGGCAGGGACATCCCCCACTAGATCAGGCTGCTCAGAGCCCCATCCAGCCCGGCCTTAAAAACTTCCAGGGATGGGGCTTTCACCCCCTCTCCGGCCAACCTGTGCCAGTGTCTCACCACCCTCATGGGGAAGAACTTCTTCCTAATGTCCAACCTGAACTGATCCATCTCTAGTTTTAATCCATTCCCTCTAGTCCTATCACTATCTGACATCCTAAAAAGCCCCTCACCAGCTTTCTTGCAGGCCCCTTTAACATATTGGAAGGCTACAAGGTATTTGATTCTTATATCCTGTTTAGTTCGCATTTTTATTGCCCAGGCAATGTTGTGGTTATGTAGACATAATATGTGAGCACATGCACATATACATAAATATTCACATGCATATGTATCTACATATAGGAATATAGGTTCTCCAAAAGCTTAGCATTCTAAATGCATGATTATCCATCTTCTCTCCTAGCAGAAGAGATGTAGTTAACACTGTAGGCAGACTGCCATAGACTATAGTACTCTTTCATCTGCTTTCTAAAGGCTTGCCCTATAACCAGCATGAGCTGGAAGCTTAGAAAACAACACATTTTCCAGTACGATTACGAGAAAACAAAACTAGTATCTCATAAAGATCTAGAAGCATTTGATGAGCTTTTTGTCGTTGTTTTGTGAAAGCAGGAAACAGCCTCGGGTGCCACTCACAGCGACATCAGAGAAGTTTGCTCCAAGCTTCCTGTCCCTGTCTCTCCCTGAGCCTGCAGGACACAACCGACCAGTCACACCCGTGAGCCCGCGGGACCCGCTCCTTTGCCTTTGGGCTACCAGTTCTTTTGGGCCAGAGGCTAGATCCTACTCAATTAGTGTAAAACTACTCCTTACTTCATTTTATGCCGTTCATCTACACATAACCTCCAGCTCAATTTGCAGCACATTTTTCAAATCCAGCTCCGAAGACTGAATTATTCCTTTCTAAACAGCCTGCCTGTGGAACTCACCTCTATGCTCTTTGCATGCGCAAGCATTAATTAACTCTCCAACAAGCTCATGAGGCAAATTATACCATTTCCATTTTAAATGCGCAAGACTGCCACGGATCAAAAAGGTTTCATTAATTTTAGGTTCACAGTATGAGACAGGTAAACCTGTTTTTTCCAGGTACTCCACACTTTTTATGTTGAAAACACAGCTTTCATGGACTTTACACGCCACGGGTGTCAAACCGACAAGTTATCTAAATTCCAACACCTCTTAAGAGCTTACTGCTGGTAATCGTAACAACAGTTTTCCATTACAGCTTTTGTATGTATTTTCCTAGCTTTCTGAAAAGGCAAACTTATTATTACATATAAATATTGTGCAAAGCAACAGCAATAGGCTAAAGCCTTAATTTTTACAGGTTTTGTCAACAAATTTAAATTGTATTTGCCATAGTAATAAGCAGAAAAAACCACCTTTGACAAGTGACATTCTGAACTCAGTATATGGACACAAGAAGTCAAGCTAGTGCCTTTATTCTGCAGCTACAAAAGGTTTCTTATTACTCGTTTTGTTTAAGAAGCATAAAAATTGATAGGTTTTGTTATGTGAAAAATTCTCAGGAAACAATGCAAGTTTTAAAAAATGTCCAGTTCTGTCCCCTGTAAAAAAATGCAATATACATTCTTAAAGACACACTTGGGTAGATTTTCTATAATATTATTTGATTTTATACTATTTAATATTTTGGAATATAACTGAAAAAAAATTAATCAGAATATCACATCCTTTCATGAATTCCTAAGTATCTAAATTCTAGTGAAAGTCAGTGGAGCACATTTTTAAATGCATGAATGAACTACAGCATCTACCTCTCCTGACTGAACAATCCAACCTGCGACAACGACAGAGGTTCCTAACTGCTGGGACTGCCCTTGAAACTCCACCCAATAAACATGTATTCTTAAATCACCTTGATTTTACTGCAAAAGCCACATCGAGTAACTAAAGTCTGACCTACGCTGACCTTTACCGATATGATGCCAAAGTTTTGTTTAGTTTTTTAAAGGCAAATGATAGCCCTGCAGTTTATTTCACACACACACACCCCGTCCCCCAAACTATAAAAGAATTTTCTACCTCTTCAGTTGAACCCACTGTGAAATTGGAGAAAGAATCTTTTCACTTACATTGCACTGGGATAATTTCTCAATCCCTCAGCATTGCTGTTGATTTACCATAACAGGACAGTTAGAGAAAACAAAATTCTGAGGAGTCAACCAGCCTGGAGCCTTGGCAGGTGAAAATGGGTTAAATCTAGGGGAGAACAACAAAAATTTCCTTCCTCACAGGACAAGCAATTGACTTTTGCTCTTCCTTTGTGTACACTCCAGACCAGACCGCTGGGTCGGTGCAAAGCTTGTGCTACTCAGCAGGCTCCCCGCACCTGAAGTCTTGGCATTTAAGAGCACACACGAACAGCATGTGCCAGCCGAACCCATAAAAAGAGGCAAAAAAGGGTGAAGGCCTTAATTCTACACTAAGGATTAGGAACCAGGAAAATAAGACCATTATCTGCTTTCTGCATCCCATGCCAAGGCACAGCCAGCAAAGGACACAAGGCTCTTGGGGCACAATATGCCCGTTTTGCTACCATACAAGTTTCAACACAGATATTATTTTCTAATTGATTAAAAAGTGGCTTGACAGCTAGGTAGTTACTTTTTGCAAACACACAGTTTCCAATGTCTCTTTTAGTTTCTCCACATTCATCAGGCTACATGTTTTTGTAGGGACTTCTACTATAGAAGCAGAAGGAAGATGAAGGCAGTAGTTGACTGGTTGTGCTATTTCATTTCCCCAAACCTGATCTTTCATGTACCTCTGCTGGAAAAATACTAATTTATTGTAGTCTTGTGATGAAGCATTTTAATGCATTTCTTAAGAAGATATTTGAGTTCTCATTCCTTTTCTTGGCAATATATTTAAAAGTGTCACAGTCTGAGCATCTAACCTGGCCTAAATTCAGATTTAGGAGCCCGTGGGAAAACCCTATACTCGTTTAATCAAACCCAGAAGGACACTGCTGGGAAACAAAGGATAAATGACTATGTACATATTCCCTGCTGACAACATTGCTGTAGCTCCCACTATTGTCCTGGAGCTGTTTCAAGAAGACATCCCTTATAATATTTGTTACACAATTAAAGTTGTAGAGCTGCTGAATGGAGCGCTAAGATTTTCACATATGCTGGCTGTTCACCTTTTAAAAATAGGTAACCACACACCTGTTTAAATATGTCCACCATATAAACCCATGAGAGAAGACAGAACTTGGTAAACTTGGGATTTTTTATTTTTCTTTTAACGTGGGTAATCTCTGTTTTATTTTGGACAGGTACACAGACAGCATTTCCATGCACAACACTTACTATCAAGTTCACACACTGCCACATCACCCAGCAGGATAAATTTGGCCTTAACCAGGCATAAGCACACAACCAGCATGTGTGTGAGAATGGTCGGGCCTGGCAATTTTTAGCTTATGTTAGCTAGTGTTTATGTTGGCTGCAGAGGAATCGAAGATATCTAATGCCAAAGGAATCTTGAGAACCGTCTTTTCAAGCCATCGCAGTCGTGGCCACACAATCTGAAATAGCCCTCTGGATGTGATAACAAGGGATTTGAGAGAGGTTCTCTCTTAAGCAGGGAACAGACAAATGAAAAGCCTCTTCTCAGGGAAAATGTGGTTAACAGCTCTAAGTAACAGTTTATTTACCAATAACTCTGCAGAGTTAGTGAAGTGCTGATCAAAGAAGCATGTCTCCATGTATTCCAGGTCCTAAGTCTTCCCTTCCAAGGACTGAAGGAGCGAATTACAAGAAGTGTATATGCAGCTGACAACTGCCAGTAAGCAAAAGAAATTACTATGCTGAACTATCTTAATTTTCCACTAATAAAAATCAGCTCCTGCAGAATTCAGCAGTGGCAGAAGGACTCTCCTAAGTAGCTCTCACTCACTTCTCTCTCATCCAGCTTCACTAAATCCCTCTAATCCTTCTAGGGCTTCATCACAAAAAAAAAGTCCACAAGCCCAATTCTCAATTCTGTGAGTGGCAGCCAGAGAAAAACTAAGAAAAAAACAAATTTTTTGAGCCTTGTGGTTGAGAATATGAATATAGGCTCCATAAATCAATGCTCATATGCCAGCTTTCTTCCATCTCATTTCGAATTCAGCCTATTTGGGATCAACAATGTTGGTTCAGAAATGGATGGCTTTGAATCATTTTGAGGTTTGTTCTTTGTTGGTTTTTTTGTTTCTTTTAAATTCTAGTTCTTTAGCAAAACCAAGCCATTTTTCCACTGAGTCAACAAAAACTGATATTCGCTAAAATTTCAGAGTATATACTGTAATCTTTCCATGAGCTTAGTGCCTCATTGTAAAGGTTGCTTGAAGGGTAAAAAGAAAAGGCTGTTGTTTAGTCATACTCTGATTTAGAAATGGATTAAAAAAGTGGAGTCTGAATTTCCCTAGAATTCCACTCTCAGACATTTAAAAACAAAACCGATATGTATCTTTTTCAGATAGATCATGGTTTCACAACAATGTTGCAAAATGAGTGAAGCAGCAGAAACAGAGACTTGAAATCATCATTCTCACTCAGTTAACAGTAAGCGATGATCATGAAAATACCACTCTCATAAGAGCATCAAATTCAACTGTTTGGTCTCCCAAATTCCATATTTAAGCACTCTGTTCAGTGTCACTTTTGACTGAAGAAGCTACAGAATAAAATGGTTTTCATGCTTCAGATGTACCATAGTCTTTCAATTCAGTATTCAACTTTTGATTGTACTTATTTTTAAAAAAATGACCTGTTTTCATTACTTCAGTTTATTCAGTTCTGTGTTTTGTTTTCACCTCTACCAAGTACAAAATCACCCACTGCCATCTGAGAATCAGTCAGCAATCACAACCCACCTCTCCGCAATGCTGATTCACAGCTTCTGCAGCAACTTCAGGGAGAACAAAATAGCAGTATGTGATCAGCTCAACATAAAAAAAAAAAAAGGCTTAGATACCAAATTTTGTACTGAACTATCCAGAGGCCTTTCTGCTTCACAGAAATGCTTAAGTTGTTGTAAATTCAACCACACTAACAGTGCAAAGTTCCTCCCTTTTTTTTTAACAGCCAAAGACTGTTGACTTCAACAATTATCCTGCAATTCAATCATCAGTAATTCAACTAATTAAACCCAGCACACCACAACACTGCTCTGTATCTTCTCATCATTTCCTAAATGATTAACAGTTCTAACAAAGCCTTTGCAAGAAGGCTGTATTTGGTTACATCTAACCTGTTCCAAAACATCTCTGTAAGTGCACACCAGAACTTAAAGTACCTAAAATCCCAAACACTTAGTGGCTATCGATTGACTCTGTAACATCCCCTAAACCAGCACCACTATAATCTGCCCCAGTGAGATATATAGGGGTTTCTTTGCTGGTTTCTGAACTCTAGGATGCACTGCTCTTTAAGGTAAATCCTGCTAAATAAACACCCTGTTGCAAACACCTTTTGCATAAAGAGCTATGGCAGCTGTTGCATATACGTTGGGTCTTCTTGCAGATCATGTTCCATTCCTCTGTTTGGGTGGTGGTGTGGTACAGCTTCCTTCCAGAAAAGCATATTCTCTGTGAGTTAATAGCAGAGCATAGCTGCTAAAAGACAGAAATGTTTCTCAGCTGAAAAACAGAAACAGGATGTAGCAGCTTCCTGAATTTTCACAGCTGACTTTAGCAAAATATTTCATATATTTTTATTAAATACATCCAAAATATTAAATGAGTAATACTTTTCATATGCTTCAGTTATCTTCAGTATTTTATTAAGCATGTGTAGAATCTTAAGAAACAGTATCAGGAATTTTGACCAAGTTCTGACAGTCTGCAGCATGATCTTGTACTAGAAGATGAAACTCTGTATCTTCGCAAATGGATTATTTTTAAGCACAAATTCTGTTCAGTGGGTAATCCAGACAAAAGTGAAACATAATACTACAAGGCATCCTGGTAAGGGATGGCATGCCAGCAAAGAGTAAACATTCTTTATCATATTTGATACATATTTCATTATAATTTTCATGGAAAATGATGTATCACTGTTGCTTGTTATTCAGTCTCTTAACTTACATGTTAAGGGACATCATATGAACCAGTATCAAACCACAAGAATTCAAAATGCATCAGTGTGTTTAGACGAGGGATGTAAGAAAAATAAACTTACATAGCTTACACAGCACAAAACTGCGTGACATTCACTGCACACCAATTTGCAAAGAGAATTTTATAGACTGTCGGGGATCACTGCAACAGTGAATGTTTGCTGAACCAGAACTGCAGACTCTTCATCTTTGTTGATCTTAAAGACTCAGCTACACAGAAGTCATAGCTGAGCCCTCATCGGTACCAGTAACACTCCTGGTTGGAACAGAGACTGAATTAGGTGACCTCCAGAGATCCCCTCCAACCAACATTTCTATGATTCTCTAATTTCATGATACTGTGTAAGATCACTACATTCTTGACGAATGGATCAATGAAAAAAAGTGTCATGATCACAAAAATCTCACAGCCAAGAGCAGTCCTTTAACTCCAAAAATCCTATTAGATCAATGGCAAGACAGCTATGCTGACATATTAAAATTAGCCCAAAATAAATGGGAGTGAGCGTAGAAGGTGTCCAGTTGACAGAAGATCGCTTCCTCCAAGTTAGATAATCTACTGCTCCCTTAAAAGATACACTATGATGAGATCATATCAAACCCTTTCTTCTGCCTACAGTTCCCTGGAGCCTTACAAAGTAATCTTACAAGTCTGTGAGCATTTACATCTTGTAGTTTTGCCCAAGTTATCAACCCTGCCACATTTATGGTAAACAGAATTTTGCTTGCACCACCCATTTAAAACTTTTTGGGCAATCTCATAATTCATCACAAGTCCAAAATGAAGACAGTAATCTCCCCAGAGAAATGCTATGCTGCCAGACAAGCAAGGGTTGGGCACAGGATGCCGGGATCGAGAGAAGAAAGTCCCAAATCATTCTCATATGTATTTCTCTATGGGAGTGACTTTTGTCTGGCGTCAAGCTGAGCACCTTACCAAAACCTCACACCAGCTTCAGATGCGGTTTACCAGCTAAAAACTGTATTTCGGCCCATTCAGGAACGCAGGGGCGCAGGTGCTGCCTGGTTCGCCCGGCGGCCTGACCCTAGGAAGGGCTCCCCGCGGTCTCGGGGGCCTTTGGGCCGCACCTCATCTCCGCCGCACACGTCGCACAACCGGGGGAACCGCCGGGCTCCGGGACACCAGCAAAGCCGATCTCTGCGGCGCTGAGAAAGGCCCCGAGCGGGACGGGAGGCGGCAGGAAGGGACAGCCTCCTCCCGGCGGCCGACGG
>NW_009728159.1:27628-34459 GCF_000703405.1 Apaloderma vittatum | reverse complement strand
CACTAGACACAGGCCTCCAGCCAGACTCTGCTGTTTCCAGGCCGATAACCAACATGAAATACTGTCCAGTACATTCCTTTTCAGTGCAGTTTAGCTTTCCTTGGAAAATGTGTAATGTAACTTGTATCCCAATATACTGAGTGGATTTAAATGTTTTCCTTCAGGTACAGGCTCAAAGCACACAAGCAGGTTACGTGCACTTAGCATCTTCCTTGAAAGACATTGCAAATTTGATTTTCCATGTTACTTTTCTGCTTCCGGTGTGTCGCTCTTTACACCTTTCACTTGGATAAACTCTGACCTCCTCATGTCTGTGTATATTGGGAGTCTTACTGTTGTCTTGGTGTTGCTTTTTGATTGTTTGGGAGTATTTTAATTTATTTTGTTCTGAGGCTGCTTGAGCGCGTCCTGTGGGCTGCTGCTTTCTTTAAATTGGAGACCTTTTGCTTGGAAAGGCTAATATGGATGTTAAATATGCCACAGTTTGCAGAGGAAATTAATGAACACCCTTGGAATCTGACTGAAGGAGAAATCCATGCTGATGACACATGAACGTACTTTTGAGGAATATAAAGTAGATTCTAGAGTTGTCGTGTGTACACACCTAGGCATGCAGATTGGTTTTTTTGAGCTCCACTGAGATCGATGAGCTTTTGAAGAACAGAGGCTTTTTAGCTACTGAATTTGTCTTCCCTTCATGTATGGTGGGTGTGTAAGATGCTTCGTTCCCCGAGAAGTTTTTCCTGGACATGTTGATAGCTAGCACCAACTAAATCAGATGCTAACATATCCTCTTTAGGTCTGATGGACTTAACTGGTGGGTGGTTGGGTTTTTTTTTAACCTAGGACTCATTCTGTAGTCAGGTGTTGAAATGTTTTGAGTTCTCTTGGGATACTCGTTGAACTTCTGTAGTCCTTCAGTGACTTGCATACGTGAGGTCGTGGTGACGTGCTCCGTCTTCTTTTTGCACTGGAATTAAATGAGTTCTTGGGCTCTTTCCATGCTTGTGCTAATCAGCTTTTTAAAACTGTCCGGGGGATGGGATGTATCTGTGCAATCCAATACCTTTATGCAGAAGACACGCTTGAGGAGCGGGCGCTGTAGGAATGGACCAGAAGTGCTTGGCTGCTGCTGGAAATACTTTTGTAGTTAGCTGCGCTAGGATATACAGGCTCTGGACACCCCTCTCCATGTAGAAGGGAACGTGCAGATCAGATGGTGGTGGTGGTGAATTGAGCACACGGATATCTGATTTCTTGGCAGGTCTGACACAGGGAGTATCTGGACTGCTGCCGGCCCCATGCAAAAGGGGGTCGGTGTGACCCATGCTCAGCCAGTGCTCGTCCAAGCGCTGTAACGTGAGCCCCTAACCTGCAGACAGATTTACCAGCCCTGAATAATGTCTGTTGTGCTGGGAGATCTTATCTCCCTAATGGCCTGCAAGAGGGTACAAACGAGGAGAAATAAATATGACTCTTGCTTTTGCTTTTTCTGCTCTTTCTGGAACGGTTGATCTGTTCTCATTCCGCCTGGCATGTTCGTTAGTGCTTTTGAAGGACTGAGCTAGTTTGTTAGGATTTTAAGAACAAATGAAAATATAATTTGCTCCTTCTAGTTTTCACCCCAAATATTCTGTCCCTTTTTGCTGAACAAGTGAAAAAGAAAGGAGCTACTTGCAGTGTCCTGAAGCCCAGGTAGAGTGAAATCACTGTAACAAACACAAAGGAACCATCCTGTGACGTCTAGCAACAGAAATGGACGGGCACCAACTGGGCAAATGGTACCAAAGCGGGATTTTGTCTTCATTTTGCATCTATACCTGCAAATCCCAATAGAATGAGGATCCCCCTGCAGCCAAGACTGCATGCCTGGAGGTACAGAGGTGCTGCAGGGGCTTTACAATTCCATGTTTGATTCCTGAAGCTTTGGAGGTGGGTGGTGGGAAGGGGCATCGCTCCAGTCCAGAGGCTTCTTGGAGGAGTGAGGGCTTCTCATCTGCCTTTGGGATCAAGACCTTTGGGCTGCGATTTGTGAGTAATACCGTCTGCTTTCTGTCACGTGGCTCTATTGAGAGTGAAATCGTGTCTTGCACTTCATGCTTTTTTAGAAAAAAAGCCACCAGTGTGTACAAAGCCAGACCTGCGCTCAGTTGTCACTGCTGAGGGCGTTGTTGGCTTTGTGCAGGAGAGGGGTGCTCTGGTGAAACGCACTGGGTTTTCTGTCTCGCTGGGGCAGTTTGAATTGTGTGCATAGCTTGACCGTGGCTTACAGGTGTGTGTGTGAGCCTGTCCGTCCCGTCAGCCCGTCCTGTGCTTTCATGCCGCTAAACATTACCAGTGGAGCTTTCCAGACAGAGTCCTGCAGGTAATCTTATTTAAAAAGAAAAGCGAAAAAAAAGCTGGAACTTGCAGACAAGTGTGGAGTGAAAGGCCATCTTCTTAAAAGATGGATGAGCTCTCCGGAGGGGCTAATTTAGACACTAAGGAAATATATGTGGAGCCGATTGCTGGCTGGGTGCCAGGCACTGAAGGGCACCGGAGGCTGAAATGCCAGGCAGTGCTGGTAGCGCTGGCACTTCAGCCCATGACGGTTGGGTTGCATGAATTATCTCCCTGCCTTCCAGCTAATTTTATCCTGTTGATTTTTCATGAATCATTTCCCATCTCTGCGGGTTAGAAATTAAAGTGGAAGTTTACTGGCCAGGGTAGCCACATCTGCTATTTAGAAAGTAGCGTCTGGGGTTTGCTTCCTGCCCACCCCCACACCTTCCCTGCCCTTTCCCTTTTTACCTCCGTCTGTGTTCAGACTGTGAATCACCGGTGTTGCTCACCCACGGGGGTTTTTGGGCTGGCGGGCCCGCAGAAGAGTGGGGCTCCTCGTGGTGGGCGATGCAGGTGGGTGCTGAGGCAGGACCTGGCCGGGGCCTCTTGAATTTCCCGCACCTGCCTTATAAAACATTAAAGGCACTCCCGTGTCTTCTCCCCCTCCCAGCGCGGCAGAAGAGCGGGCTTGCTGCGGTGGCCCGCCTGGCTGCGTGCCTACCAGGATTAGATCAAAAAGGTTGTCCAGGCAGTGAGTTCACAGCTCTGCTTTCTATAAAAGCAGAGATGGAGAATTTGCCGTCGAGGCTGCCATGGGGGCCAGCAGCAAGGAAGAGGTAAGCTGGTAATCTAAAAGTTGAGCCCTGCAAAGCAGGGATCGAGGGACCCGTGTGGATGCTCTGTGTAAGAGAACTTCTGAGGGCAGCTGCTCTTGGGAAAAAGCACGTTCCCTTGTGAGTGCGAGATCTACAAGAGGAGGTCTCTGGCTTGCTAATGTTCGTTTTTAATCAGTCTTGCTGGACCACAGCAAGTCCAGGAGGCTGGAAGAGTGACCTTGTTGTGATGGTTCTGAAAATTGCCAAGTGATGGCCTGGGAAGCAATAGACTGGGCTGTGTGACACCCTCCTGAGTAAGTATAAAGTAATTCATGCTAGAAACTTGGTGTTATGGAAAGTGGCTGGTACTTCTCAGACAGGTCTGATTTTGTTCTTTGAGAAGGTTAATGTTGGTTTAAAGAAAGATCCATAGATGTGATATACTTAGGTATATAAGGAAGTTAACTCAGTGTGTGAGAACCCAACTGGTGTCTAATGCCAAAGAATATCAATAAAATACAAGAGGCTTAGGAAGTGAAGGTAGTGATTGATAGAGAGCCTACTTCCAGTAAATAAACTGAAGTGGCAGGATAAACAGTAAGGAGGATGAGGGATATTCCAAGCTAAAGGACGATATAAGCACACTAATAAATCAACTGTTTGTGGATTAACTTCAAGATGAACGTAGAAAGTGGGTTTTCAGCGTCAAAAGAGCCAGGCTCTGCCATTGCCGCCTTGGATGGGGGGAGCAAATAATCCAGCTATTTTAAGCTAGAGCTCGATCATTTTACAGAAGAGTCTCTGCAACATGATACGTAAAGACTGCACTGTCAAAGAAGCAGACTCGACGATCCTTCCCTTCAAACGAGGGGAAGGGAGAAGCCAATCTTGCCTCACCCTCACTCGGTGATGCAGAAGAGAGCATGACCCTCCGCTAGCAAAATGTGCAGATGTGAATTGTGGCTGTTGGTAGGGGCAGGAGGGAGTAAGGCAGTTTGTTCGGTAAATGGAGCCGTCGGAACAAAATCGTTTTCCTGCAGACAAGTGGAGAGTTACGAACCTGGGAAGACACGTCCCAAACGCGATACGTGATGGGAGTCTGTGTCCCGAGCAGTCCTGCGTGAGAACGTGGCTTTGCAAGGGGCAGGCGGCTCCGGGGAGCTTTCTGTGCCAGGTCCTAGCTGGAAAAGACCACCATGGTTTTGGACACACGAATGGGGAGGTAATGAATCGGGGTGAAGAGGTAGTTTGATGTCTGTAACCCTTACATTTACTTCAGGATCGGTCTTAACATCAGCGTGGCTTTCTGGTCCCAGCATCTTGAAGTAATGTAGAGAAAATTGGAACAGTTACGTGGAAGAATGACAGAAATTGTCAGAAAGCTGGGAAGATACTGCATGGGTGCATATCCAGGGCTGTGCTATGTATGTGATTTTATTGAGTGCTTATTGCTGCTGATATCCAAACACCTTTCACGAGTGCCTTAAGGAACAGGGCTTGCATCTGCCACTTGGTTGTACTCTTATTCTCTCCGTGGGGAGAATAGCATCTTGGTTTAGTGCTGGGGATTTCTGTCTGTTTGTTTTAATTTCATACATGTAGGTATATATTTATGTTGAACAAGCCAAAGGCAAAGAACTGCAACTGACAGTTCTGACCAAAGATGGTGAGATTTGTTACAGCCCTTAACCTGGGAAGCAATTCTTTCCGTTTGCTCAAAGCAGCGTCCCAGCACACCGGGTGTTTCAGCTTTTCCCGACGGGTGTTTCAGCTTTTCCTGATGGATTGCAGGGCCCTTTGAAGGAACTGCTGACTGGTGCCCACAACTAGAGGGATTCACACATAGCTTGTCTGTGATGGGGGTTAACAACTGAAATGAGCTTCTGGTGAAGTGTTGGCTTCTCTTCCCCTTGGCTAGACTCGGATGGAGGTTTTATCCTCTTGGTAGGGTAAAGGTAAGGGCATGTGACATAGTGGGGATCAGTCAGGTTGACCTAATTTTTCTTTCTACCCTTAAACTAAGAATCTGTGAGTTCCATGCCGGGAGCCCGGTACAGCACAAATGGGAAGTAACTTTTCCGAGTGGAGTGTGGGGTTTGTGTCTGTCTGTGGACAACGGTCTTCCTCCGAGCAGACTAGTTCTCCCTCTTCTATTGTGGGACCTCTGGGAGCCTTCACTGCTCTGCGAGTGCGAGCTGATACTTCATAATGTGACCTGAAGTGGTTGGCATGGCCGAGGACCTTGCCGAGGGAATTCACCTCGGGGAAAACAGTCCGCCTGGGTCTCCCGTGGCTGTTGAGGGGGAGCTCTGAGCCTTGAATGCTGTGCTTTATTCGCCCTCCTCAGCTCATCAGTAGCTGACTGTTCTGGATTACTATTTCTGGTAATAATATGCAAGTGTAGAAAAAGCATGTGAATTCAAGTCCATCTTTCACCACGGGCCTGCACTTTAAAACGTGGTTCAAGCTAAGCGAGACCTTCCGTAAAGGAAGAGGGGATGACCTCCAGAAGGCCGGCAGTGAGAAACTGAGTGAAGGAGCTGTGTGTCGAGGAGGGGATGGATTCCTGTATGGCTGTTTCACATGCAAGAATGTCCCCATCTGGGAAACATGCCAGTAAAATGTAAAAATTAAAGCTCTGTTTTGGAGGCTGATCCACGCAGATAAAGAGTCTGTGGCTGTTAACTAGTAACTACAAGAGGGGCAGTGATAAAGGCGGCATGCTTGAGGACAGGAATTCACAGGTTCATTCATGCTTAACCCCGTTTGGATGGTTTTTTCCCTTGCATTAGAGATTAACAGCTCAGATCTTCTTGTGTTTTCTACTTCCATTAACGGTGAGCAACATGCTGAACCCACTGGAGATTGTAACGTGTGTCACGATGAAATGTGACAGGTCCTTGCCTGCTTTGTGAAGAAAGGGGGAGAGGTTACGTGGTGCTGCCTGCGAACCCGGCGGTGTCCCTTGGCATTTGCAGTGCTCCTGCTGGTTTCCCAGGCTTGGTGAGGGGCGTTGTGCCTCCTGTCCTGCCACTTCTGCTGTCCAAAGGACTTGGTGTTGTGTGTGAACAACACCTGGATCTTCACAGCATCCCTCTCATCTAGGGATTGTCCTCTCTGGTGTAAGTTCCCTTCTAACCCAAACCATTCTGGGATTCCTTGAATAAACGAAAAAGACTAAAGGAAAGGTCACAGTGTGACAGCACTAGGAGAGCCCTCAGCGATAGGGTATTTCTGGTAGTGTCAACTAGGAACCGTTTTTTTGGTTGGTGCTAGTCAAGAGGTAGATGTTGGTCTCTTCTCCGAAGTAACGAGTGATAGGACAAGAGGGGATGACCTCAACTTGGTGGAGAAGAGGTTTAGACTGAATATTAGGAAAAAGTTCTTCACCAAAAGGGTTGTGAAGCACTGGCACAGGCTGCCCAGGGAAGTGGTGGAGTCGCCATCCCTGGAGATGTTTAAAAGCTGTAAAGATGTGGTGCTCGGGGACATGATTTAGTGGTGGAACTGGCAGTGCTGGGTTAAGCGTTGGATTCGATGATCTTAAAGGTCTTTTCCAACCTTAATAATTCTCTCATACCAAGTTTGCTCTGCTGACGTGGAAGTTAATTTGGATCACGTTTGTGGGCAACCCAGTCTGGGCACGCCGCAAGTAACGGAGAAAGGCAAGTTTGTGGTGGGGTCGCGATGGCCC
>NW_009728159.1:21079-27431 GCF_000703405.1 Apaloderma vittatum | reverse complement strand
GCTGCGCAAGAATGCGGCTGATAAAGGGAGTTCAGGGAGGACGGTGAGAGGGTAGGGCTGCAGAACATGCCTTACAGTAAAATGAGGAGCTCCCTGTGCACAATAAATGTTGGGTTTCTTCTATTTTTTTTTTTATTATTTTTTTTCTTGTGAGGTTATGCTGTGGTTTAAGCAGTTCACTGAAGGAAATGTGGTGTCCTGCCTTGCGCGGGAGGTCAGCCTGCACCGACACAGGGTCTGTCCTGCTGCCTAGCAGGAGTCTCCACGGTGGAAAAATGGGAAAGGAAAAGCCATTGTCTCTTCAGAGACAGATGTCTGCAGCCCTTCCTACTCAAGCCTTGGGGGCTGCTGGTGTTTCAACTTCCAAAACTGGTGCGTTGTTACCGAGGGCATCAGCCCGGTGGCCAGCATCAGCTGCTCCTGTGCCAGCACCCTCTCTTCTTGATTTTTAACATTTTAACATTTTCCCCCTTCCTGAACAGACTGCCGACTTTTAAGGAAAGACTTTTCCTTCTCTGGGAAGGGCAGGCAGCCTGCAGCCGCAGCTGGTGCACAGGGACAGGACTGGAAAGAGCAGACCAGGGGCTCTGCCTTGAATAGTGCTTTCCTTGAGACTGGCTGTAGTAATTCTGAAAGAAAACATGCCTTGTTTTGGGCATCTTTGTAAAGGCTTAAAAGCGTGTGCTTGCATGTATCCTGTTGTACGTGTGCTGAGACTTTGCTTCCGGAACACTAGGATATTAACTAGTGCTTCCTTGATGTAGGCTTGATAAAGGTCTCTCAGGCATGTGAGAAGTTGGGCTGGAAACATTAATTGTTTGTCACCTGGCACAAAGAGGAGCCGTGGAGGCTGGCAGTAGCATTCCTTCACGCTGTAAACAGGGCACAAGTGCAGACCATGCTTCTTCCGTGGTGCTCAGCCCCATGTGAGCACGTACAGAGTAAGAAAAATGCCTGTCTTCAGGGGTTTCTGAGCTCAGAACACGAATTTCAGGATGCCCAGAGCTGAGTCGTGATGGGGATGTGCTCCCCTGAGAGGAGGGGTCTGACCAGTGTAGCAGAGCGTGCTGTGGGGCAGTGGCCGTGGAAAGGGGGGTCCGTTTGTGGGGACAGCTGCAGAGGCTGTCCAGTCTGTCTGGTGCCCGAGAGAAGCCGGTTTGTGCCTTGGAGGAAGTCTGACAATGAACGAGATGAAGAGGCTCTGTTTGGTGGGGACAGCTGCAGAGGCTGTCCAGTCTGTGTGGTGCCCGAGAGAAGCCGGTTTGTGCCTCGGAGGACGTCTGACAATGAACGAGATGAAGAGACTCTGTTTTGTTCCTTGTCTCAAGCTGGGCTGCTCTGGAGCTTAGCGGCCCTTCTAGAAATCGTCATTAAACCAATTCTGAGTCATCATCGTTTGCCTTCGCAATATTTTCTCCTCGGCACCATCCCGTGAGGAGGGGATGAGGGAAACGTTGCTGTTGTGGAGCTTGATTTTCTTAGACACCATTAAGTGGTTCCTGGCTCTTGTGACGGGCTGAGGGAGAGGTGTTTTTACTGTAGTGGATGCATGCCAGGTGGGTGACGGTTCCTCGGCAATGGTCATCGCGAGGGACTGGAAGGTCGAGATCATGACTTGTGCAATTTTGGTGTTGTCTGGCAGGGTGCTCTAGACACTTACCCGTCTGTCAGCGGTGCCTGGAGCACACAGAAAGCTCCACCTGGAAGGACATAGCACACCGTGCTCTGCTCCCAGGTGGAGGCTGGCGTACATTATGTTTGTAGACAGATCCTGGTTCATGCCACTACCTGTATTCCTCTTTCTCAGCATTCTGTCCTCAAAGACCTGCTCTGAGGTCGTGGTGCTCCATGTTCCCATGACACATCATGCTCGTCAGCCTTAAATTCTGTGCGTGACACTTTCAGTGGGCTCTGTGGAGCCTACTTCAGGTTCCCCGTGCCCACGGCGTGCGATGGCCCCTCTGGGTGCCCGGGGAGGCCTACCTCGTGGCCTGGGGAAGGCTGGGATTCCTGACGGGGGAGGAAGGTTGTGGTTTCCTGGCCTCTCACTTTTATTCCTTCCTTCCCTTTGTTCTTTTTCAGAACATGAGTGAAAACTTGAAGGACTGTTTGATCCAAACCCAGACTTCCATAGGGGAGATGGTGACGATAAAAACAGAGGCCTGCTCTCTGCACCAGGACCAGGAGTATGGACAGCCTTGGTACGCATCTGGTGCTCTAGCCCCCTTCTTTCCACCTCCATCCCAGATTAAAATTGGTTTTGAGGGACATACTTGAGTCACTAAGAGAGCTGGCCAGGCCCTGTTGCCTCTGCCTCTCTGGGTGAGCAGTCCCAATGTCTTGGTAGGTTAACGTCGTCTTTCTGTTGTTCCTTCCCCAGCTCTGGAAGGCCTGACCCACAGTCCATGGAGGTGGAGCCCAAGAAACTGAAAGGGAAACGGGATTTGATCATGACCAAGAGCTTTCAGCAAGTGGATTTCTGGTGTAAGTGTCTTGGGAGTGAGGGAAGAGCCACACTGCCACATGTATAGGCTTTGGTCTTTCCTAGTTGGTGGTGTGCTGGTTTGGGGTGGGAGGCAGAGAAGGACGAAGCTGGGGACAAATTTGCATGCTTTCCTGAAAAGCCCAGCGTGTTTGACAGGGCAGCTGTTGCACAAAAGCAGCTCATCCGTTGTGGGGCTGTGCAGGGGCAGATGGAAAGCGTGCTGGGGAGATGAAAATGCGCATGGGGAAAGCTCCAAGAGTCTGCAAAACCCAAAAGCTTGAATCTAGAAACTGTAAAGGGAGCGTTGTGCGAACAACAACTCTTTCGCCCCCATATTCTGGGAAGAAAGCTGGTGCCAGTTACACTGGCACGACTACAAAATGCCAAATTGTCGGCCTGAGTCCCTGTCTGGCCATCGGGCAGGTGCCTGGGGATGCCATCTCTCTCTCCCAAGCACAGAACAAAGTCTGGCTGATGTGGGCATTTGTTTTCAGCTGTGGAGAAAGGGCTCTGCCGGGCTGGGAGGAGGATGGGGAGCTGGGATGTGTGTCCCAGGAGCTTCATGAGCCCGTGTGGGCGTCGTGTCTGCCCAAGCTAACCCCTGCTCCCCTCGCACCCACAGTCTGCGAGTCCTGCCAGGAGTACTTTGTGGATGAGTGCCCAAACCACGGCCCCCCTGTGTTCGTGTCTGACACCCCAGTGCCCGTGGGCATCCCTGACCGGGCAGCCCTGACCATCCCGCCCGGAATGGAGGTGGTGAAAGAGCCCAGCGGGGAGAACGACGTGCGCTGTATGAATGAGGTGATCCCCAAAGGTCACATCTTCGGGCCGTACGAGGGGCAGATCTCTAGCCAGGACAAGTCTGCAGGATTCTTCTCGTGGCTGGGGAGTGAAGTGTCTCCCCAACAAAGTGACAACTTGGTCATGGAGCTCAGAGCTGGGGGACTCGTGGGCCTGCGGGGCCAGACTTAAGCCATCTTCCCCTTTCTCTACAAGTTTTCTGCTGACACACACAGGCAGTAGGACCTGCCATAATTATTAGCAGCTTAAGAGTACGGATACGTGAAAGGAGACCAGGTGACCTGGGACCCGAGTTCAGTTCCCAGCTGTAGGAAGCAGAGCTTGCTTCTCCTCTCCCCCTGTTCTTCCATTCCCAGTCAACCTCTAGGATTCCTCCGGTACCTTTCTCTGCTCTGGTCATCATTCTGAGGATAGAGTAAGGATGGTATCTAGAGATTGCAAATCTCTCGTGGGCCCGCAGCAGTCCTTCCCAGCCTGTGTGAGCAGAGCAAGTGGCTCAAGAGGCCAGAAAAGAGGAGATCAAATCCATCAGGAACTGATCTACGTGCAGCCTCCAGCACCAAACCCCTTATTTTTTTCCCCTCCTGCTACAGGTTAACCTATGAGATAGAGATGTCGCTAGATCGACAGATACTAATTATTATGAGAAATGAGGTGTGGGACTTCAGTTATAGGTGGGGAAAAAATGGAGAGCTGCTGGTATGAAATGCTGCTCATGCTTTTCTGTCTGTAAAATAAATGTGTGTCTCAGCCCTATCCTGAAAGGGGAGTTAATCTTCTGTATCTCAGGAACGTTAACAATTCTGCCAGCTGCATGCGCAGTGTGTTACGTGTGTTTGTATGTGGGAACGTACCTCTTGGTTCAGAGTAGCCTCCACACACATATCCAGGGCCGCAGCCTGTAGTACCAGGAGAGCTGAGATCCGTGACGTGGGGTTTCACTTCCTGACTTCAGGCTAGAACTGAAGCAGCAATTTGAGAATCACAGACCTTCTCCTGTCTGGGCCAGCTAGTTGACACTCTCCATCTGTTCTCCTGTTTGCAGATCGTTGATAAGAACAACCGCTACAAATCCATCGATGGGACGGATGAAACCAAAGCAAACTGGATGAGGTGAGTCCAATTCTCTTCTGCTTTCTCTTTCGGGGCTCTTGTCTTCCGAAGAGAGGCCATCAAACGCTCCTTGTTGTTTTATGTGACAGAAAAACAAACCAAAATGCCCCAACCCTTTCTGTTAAAGGGTGTGCTGGTGCTCTTTCAGTATTCAGTGTGATGAGAAGCCTTTGGAGTCAGATTCAATGAAAGGGACTAAAACAAGGATATGTGTATGGAGGATGGCTCTTCTCTGGAATGAGAACAAACGATAAAGATGATCCTATTTATCCACTTTTACGAATGCTGACAGGTCTCACTTCATTGTTTTTTATTTTTCTTTTTTTTACTTTATGTTCAAATATTTGCAAAATGCTTTGCATTATCCCCAAGGTAACATTTGCTTCTCTTTGGGGTCTTTGGTCCTTTCCCATTTGACAGACACTGAAAAAGGTGCTTTATTTGTTTCTTTCACTTGAAACAATAGTCTGCGGTGGCTGTCATTGGCAGTGTCAGCTTTGCTGTGTTAAGTGAATCACTGCAGCTCCAGACACAGAAATGATGTGTATGCTCTCCCTCTGCCAGCCCCGGGACTGGGCAGAGCAGAACCCAAATACCAGTCAGTACTGGACCAGGAGTGAGGCTGGCTCTGTCTCGTTACCAGCAGCAGTAAGGGAACTTGTTTAATGCTAAAGAAGTGCTTCAAGTATTGGCATAGATCTGCAAAATGTAGGTCACTCCTTGCAACCTCCTGAGGCACTGAAGTGCTTCCTGCACATGATGGGTCACCGGAACAGGGCGTCACCGCCCACCGAGGCCCCAACCAGTCCTGCTTTCAGGAGTGAATTCGGGAAGCAGGTGTGGTCCAGAAGGCGTTTCCTACAAAAGTAAAGCAGTATGGGAGTTAACTGGTTTGTTGGCCTGGATGTCAAGGATTTTCAGTTGTCACTGAGGAGTGTGAAGTACAGGTAGATGCAAGACTGACCTAGCTGGTCAAATCTGCTTGCACCACTTCTGCTACATTTGAGTCTTCACATGAATAGCAGCTGTTCTGACACTTACGCACATGAAGTTCAGCAAAGGATTTTGGTTTTCTGTGAGAATTCTAGCTGTTACAGTTATTTGCTACTGGATGAGTGAAAAGGTTACACCTGGGCTGAGGCTGGAAGAGTTGTCATTGAAAACAAAAAGCAGTGGTACAGTGGGCAGATAGGTTGGACGTGCATCTTGAAAAGAATTCAGAGTTCAAAAATCAGTGAGATTTTTCTGCTTAGATCTGGATGTTTATGTGATCTGCAGGACAGTGAAGCTGTGGGAAAACAGTCTTGGAAAGCAAAAATCCTATGGTGAGCTCTTCTTCCTACTGCCATGAACATAAGCTTGATGTCTGGATTTAAATGGGCACTGCTCATGGTCCCAGCAGCAAAGAACAGAATTTTCTTGTCTAAACTTGGGTTTGCCATGATTGAGACGAGTGTGGTCTGGGCCGTTCTGTACAGCCGTGAAAGACGAGGGGGTGATGGTTTTGTGGAGAGGGGGTGTTTGCAGCTCTCCTGGGCCAGGGCCTATCAAAGGACCTGTGCAGGCTACTCCAGTCTTGCTGTTCTTTCTGGGTTTGCTCTTGAAAATGCCTTCTAATAGCAGTATTACACAGTGTCTGACCGACGGTTCAGGTGGAGGTAGCCTTGGTTTTGTTCAGGCAGAGGTGCACTGGCCATCCTGTGCTAAGACATTCCCAGCCATGGAGACCCCCCCGCAGAAGCTGCCCTTCCAGGATGCTGTAGACAGCGCTCTTTTTGTTTTTCGGATGATGCTCTTTGCCATCACTCACAGCTGAAGTGCTTTGCAAAGCAGATCTACTCACCCTCTGGGTAGGTGGGCATGGCATGGGGAGGGCAGCTCGGGCTGTCTCCTCTCTCTTCTTGTAGATCTGGCTCTTGCTTTTATCGTTTGACGACCAGATCTGAGTCTGTT
>NW_009728159.1:11607-21061 GCF_000703405.1 Apaloderma vittatum | reverse complement strand
GCAAGCTGCAGCACTTGCAGGTTTAATTTCGAGTGCCTGCTTACCCAGGGCAGTGGATGGCAGGGAGGAAGGAGTACGAGGCGTTGCGACAGACGACAGACTCTTGCCCTTTCCTTCTTCGATCACACAGTCGAGACAAACTGGTGATGCTGGGAGCACATTCTCCTGTCACTGGCCACTGGCGCCAGAATAATGCACCTTTCATCTCCGTCCAGGGTAAAGCGCTATTGTTTCCCATACTTTATGAAACCTCATGGCTTTGACCTGCAGGGCAAACCTCTTCCTCTGTTTTTATTTTTCTGGGGGCTCAGGGCGACTGATTATCACAGATCACAGCAAACCTAAAGCGAAATAGGTGCTTTCTCAGACACAAACCATAAAGTGCTGCTGACGGGAGCTCTCGGGGATGCTGAAGGATAGGGCAGAACCAGTCGTTGTTCCTTGTTATTTCTGAGGAAATTCTGTTACTCGGTTGTTGAGGACCTCTAAAAAAAAAAGGATCTGACCAACAGATGAAAGTAATTCAGAAAGTCCAGTAACCATCCTCTGTGTGGGTATCACCAGGCCCAGACTGAGATGCAGGATAGCAAGTCCCAGCAAACTGGTGGTGCCTGAGTTGTTGAAGTGCCTCGTGTGTAGAGCTTCCAGGCTAGTTTGGGCATCGTTCATAGTAGCTGAGTTCTCAGGCTCTTGACACAGATCACATTCATCCTTTCCCTCAGCCCTTGTGAAAAGACTGGTGCTGGCTTTCCTTGCTTCTCTCTCCTTTGCATTCCTCTCTGCCCCCTTTCCCCTCCAACCACAGTAACAAAGAGGTTGTGAGGAGCAAGACTGTTCTGTCAGTCTTCCTCTATCTCCTTATAATGGAGATTTCTGTGATTTGATCTTCATACAATAATAGAGCTTCGAAGGAACCTCTGGTCCGGTGCTCCAAGAACCTGCTCAAAACTTAAAAGATCTACGAAACTGAGTGCTGAGCTGCTGTTTTGACTTTGCAGGACCTTTTTTTAAAAAAAAAAACTTTGAAAGTCAGGCTTATCGTGTCTGCCCGTGTGTTCAGGGGGAGTAAAAGCCACCAGCCTATACACTAGTCATTTTGTTAAACTTTATAAAGTGATCTCCTACACTGCAGCAAGTGGAACAAATGTTCTTATCCATTACAGACTGAAATTTATGCAGAGCAAAGGAATCCTGAAGTACTGCAGGACTGATACTGCTGTAAAAAAAAGCAAATTCAGAGCCCTGGGAAAAATTGCATGCTTATTTCTCAGAGGCCAAGAGAAGAAGAGTTGGTTGATACCTTTGTGGGTGATCATTAAGTGCCCGCTGTTCATGTAGTTTACAGCGTCACATGTGTTTTTAAAGAAATAGCTGTACTCTCTAGCACTTTCAGATTGACCTGGGCTGAGGTGTGAATTTGCAGGTCCACAGCTGCAGCTCCTCAGGAGCTTGCTAAAACCCCCACAGCATCCTCAGAGAGGTACTTCCAAATACCACCTACTGCTCCCCAGGGACATCCTGCGTGCTGGGGGAAATGCACAAGGGGAAAAAGATCTCTCTGGCAGTAATACTGTCTGCATTTTTATAGGGAGGAGGTTAATGTGCCTGCTGGGAACCTAACATTAATTGAATTCGTGATTAAAACTAGCCAGAACTCATTACTCTTTGCGTAGTGCGTTTGCTGTTGGAATACTTAAGTTATCTTAAATAGTCTTGACCCAAGTCATGCTGGAGTAAATGAGTGGAAACCCCAAATTCGGAATATCCAGGTGTACCGCAGGTTGTCCTACCTGCGCTCGATGGGATATACCCTGTCTGGGAAGAGCAAATGGGCTTTAATTCCTCGTCGGTGCAGCTTTGCTGACCACAGCGGCCGTGGGTTCCGCAGGGAAGCGGGGCTGCAGGTTTCCTGACCCCGCCATCTGTGGAGAGACTTCTGTCCTGCAACCTCACCCCTGCCCAGGGGCACTGTGCAAAGTCCTGTTATTCCTTTTCATAGAGCAGCTTCTCGGCAGGGGTTTGCTCACCACATAAAGGCACTGATGGTGCCCTGCAGCCGTGGGTGCCTGTGGAGA
This sequence comes from Apaloderma vittatum, assembly GCF_000703405.1. Taxonomy (NCBI): domain Eukaryota; kingdom Metazoa; phylum Chordata; class Aves; order Trogoniformes; family Trogonidae; genus Apaloderma; species Apaloderma vittatum. The sequence goes on along the minus strand of NW_009728159.1, from coordinate 18,986 downwards.
CCGTACGTGAAGCCCAGTGTTGCTGAATGTGATGAAAACCAAACCATAAATATTCCCTTGCTCAGTGTTCCCTGTAGCCTTTTCTCTCCTCCCAGTGTTCTGGGGCGAGTGGGGAAAACGTCCCAGGAAAATAAACCTGCGCTTATACCAACTTTTCAGAAATTTTTTTAGGGTGACTGAGGTCTGCCTGGGAGGGATGGGAGGGCATCCAGCCAAGGTATTAGGATTAAATGCAACTTTTTGAAAGAGGAGGGTCTGAGCTGTCCCAGCCGGAGCTTATTCCCCTTACATTGCAAAGGTACTAACAAATTAAATGAAACCAAAGGTGTTAGCTGCTAGTAATAGTGTCTTTAGCTTCATTTAATTTGAGACCAGAAGCAGAAAGGAAAATAACACTTAGGGAAGCCAGTAGGTTTTCCCTCCTGTGGTGGCCTCACTTCAGAGTTACAGTTGTCAGATGTCCTATCTATTAAGACATCTTGTTTATTGTATGTTACATCTTAATATCTCTTTTAAACATAATATTCTAGACTGGTAATGAGAGCTTTTGGGGGCAATTTATATTAACACCGGAGCCTCTTGCCTCAGATGAGAGTTGTGTTCTCCACCGTAACTCTGTGCTGATGTAGATTTCTGTCTGAGAACTTCCTTTTAAAGCACTAAAAACGATGGGACACGACAACTAAAAACGTTGACCTCTTTCAACCCAACATCCCTGCTTCTAATTGTTGGAAGGCGTGTAAAAGTAATCTGTTGGAATGTGTAGCAGCGTTTTGGCATTTTCCTTCACTCTGCTATAAATCAAATCAAGGCACACACTAAGTTTTCCTCACAGTAAAAAGCCATAGTTAGGACTAATGCTTTGTTTATTTTTTAAAGTCTCCTTCAGCTGTGACTAAAAAAATGAACACCCAGCCCCTCCGGACAAAACTGCCCTCTCTCAGGGTGGCTGCCTCTTCTTCTCAGTGGGCTGAGGCTGCGAGTTGTTGGTTTGAAGCACCAGAGGAGGGGCGCAGGCTCGTGTCAGCGGCAGTGATGGCAAAGCCGAGCCAGGGAAAACGAGTGGGTGGCCTCATTTCTTTTGAGAACCATGGGTGCCGGCAGCCCTGCCGGGACGAAGCAGGAGCGTGCTGTGGAGCAGAGGAGCGCTGGGTGTGCTGTATGTCCGTTGCTGAAGAAAACACTTTTCCTTGGGAAAAGCGAGTTGGAGAAATTGCCTGTGAGTTTAGTCAAAACCACCCTCCCCTAAATAAAAAATCCAATTTGACGTAGCCTCTGCCTGACATCCTGCGAGTTTTAACAGAAAGGGTGGTGTCAAAGTTTCCGTTGCTCGTTGTGCCAGGCAGAGCAATAAGATGTTTCAGGCTTCTAAATTTCCTTGAGAGCCCGTTTTCAAGCAGTCTCCTTAGAAAGTAATTCATCAACGTGGTTGTGAGTTCTCACACTTTTTTCCGTGCACAGTCCCTGGCAAGTGATGTGTGGCTATGCTGAAATTCTTGTACCTATGTCAGGGCGTCAGACAAAGTGTAAACTTTCATTTTAACTGTAAAGCTGAGGAGGCTCCTTCACACTAGTGTCGCTTGGCGGGTTTTTTCCCTTGAGGTTGAAAATTACCTCTTAAAAACAAAACAGCTGCGTTTTTCCTGGCGCGGTTGAGGAGAACCGAGCGGTTGTTGTAGGTGGGGGGAGCTGGATCCCACCGAACAGCTCTGCCCCAGCGCTGCACCGGCCGAGCGGTCGGACACAGGGGGATGCTTTGCGCTGATTTCCTTTTACCAAATTGTGCTTTGTGGGATGTTCGACCCAAGGAACATGGCTGAACGAAAGAGGAAGCCCAAGTTTTCCAAGGAAGAACTGGACATTCTGGTCACTGAGGTGACCCGAAATGAAGCCATGCTGTTTGGGAGGAAGACAATGCGCCTATCCCATGCTGACAGGGACAAGATCTGGGAAGGCATAGCCAGGCAGATCACATCAGTCAGCCAGGTCCCCAGGTCTGTAAAAGACATTAAACACAGATGGGACGACATGAAGAGAAGGACCAAGGACAAACTGGCATTCATGCAGAGGTCCCTCTCCAGCCCCGGCAGCACGGGGCGGCCCTCGGCCATCGTCCTGACCGCCCACGAGAGAGCCATCGAGTCGACGCTGCATTCGTCACACCAGATGCACGGCTTCCGGAGAGCGGATCTGGACGTGGTTGACAGCCCATCAACGAGCTGTAAGTACCGTTGCCTTAACACCTCTTTGTCTTATGCTTGCTTATCTCAGTTTGACGCCAGGAGAGCGTTGCGTGGTTTGTGAGGTTCTGGGTTACCTGTCGAGCCAGGTCCTCCTGCCGCGTTCGGTTTCAAGACAGCCTGCTCTGGTGATCCTAGGGTGTTGAGATGGAGTGAGGGAGAGCTGTTTCCAGGTTAACATCATCTTCTTAATCTGTTTATCTAGTCCTTTTCCATTCTGTCTTCTAAGGGTAGACATTGTTCAGATTCCACTTTCTTAGTGGGCCTAATCTTAGTCTGAGCTAATCGTACAAGTGAAGGAGCATCGGTAGTTGAAGTGCAGCTACCTCCTGTCTGTGAAAAAGTGTTTGTTGAGGATTAGGAGTTCTTTATCTTGCATGCACCCCGAAAAAAGAGTGACACCGCGAAGCCAAGAATCGTGCAGTCATGGTTGGGTCGCTGCATGGTCACGTCTTCCAGGAGGGCTGTTGCAGAGCTCGGTGGTCACTGGTGTTTACCCTGAGGCCAGGCCAGTCATGATTTCTCACTAGTGATCTGAAGGCACAGCACAAGTGCTGTGAAAAAAGTAGATGACAGTGACTCCCTTCTTCCATGTTCTTTAAGAAATGACTGGCCGTGCTTTCTAAGTTAATCTTCTTATATGGCTGCTCTCAGACACCTTCCAGTGCTGAACCACAAGCTGCTTTTTGCAGGTTCTTTCCCCGGTTGCATACATTCAGTTTTCTTGTGTGGAGGGGCAGCTTCTTGGTCCGTGTGCTTTTAGGGATAAAAGATGAGAAAGAGGCAATAATATCTTGGGAAATGAGTCAACTAACACTTCATGGGTAGCACTGTGCTACTGGGTTAGGTCTTGTTGAGGTAATGTTGTTAGTGGGAAAGCAGGGACAAAAACCTTCATGAGCTGACAAAATGGGACTTGGTCATCCTTTGCACCTATGTGGGAAGTCAGTTGCGCTGTTTCAGAGGTGAAATGAACAGGGCTTGTGCAAGGAGTTAGGGGAGAGTTGCAACAAATACTGTCTCTCCTTACTCTTGATGTGCTTGTACCTGTGAGGTGGCACATCACTAGATATTTGTCGGACTAACCATGGTGTTTGGCTTGGGTTTTGCGTCAGGTGTACTTGCCCGATGACAGTAAGGTCCTGTTGCTGCTACACCTGATGGCCTGGTTGTCTTTGTGATGCTGAGCCACATCGTGGCTCTGTAGTACAGACTTTGTGAGCTGGCAAGTGCTGCGTCTGTGCTTTCCTCAGCACAGAGGATGTAAGAAGTGACGTGGGAGCAGGGTTTTGGCACGAGGAACCCAACGTGTCAGGATGTTCTGAGGCCGGACTGAAGGCTGGGAGCCTCTGCCCCCCAAAATATTGGAGAGTTCTCGCTACTTAAGGTTTTGGGGAAGGGGAGTCACTGCTACTGTCTGAAACAGATTTATATTCTGGTAATGAACAGTGCCGTGTATAGGATACCGTGGCAGCTTGAATTCCTCCTCGGTTGACCGAGTTCACCCTCTTTTCAGGCCTCTCATGGCTGAGCTTGTCACCCAGACGCTAATGCTGCAGCACGTGCATGTTGAGTTACGCATCAGGAGCTACAGGCTTGTCTCAACTGGGAGATGGAGAGGGGAGGGAAAACCCTGTTTTCCACGTGCTTTAGATACCATGAAACAGAAGTCAGAGTTGTGAGGGATTTCACGTTAATAATTCACGCTTCCTCTTCTGTTTAAGCTGACGAAGAGATGCCAGGCACTTCTCAGGAACACCGCTTCTCGTCGCTGCAGAGGGCAGGTGCAGGAATCAACCAGCTCTCGGGGCCCTCCTTCCTCCGCACTTCTTCCTCGTCAGAGCACTCGGAAGCTGCTGGCCAGAGGCAGGAGCTGCACCGTCCGTCCTCGCGCACTGCCCCGTCCTACCGACCCTCGCGCCCCCGCGCCAGGAGCCCGCTCCTCTCCAGCTTCGACCGCCAGCTTCTCCACTCCCACGCGCAGCAAACAGACCAGTTCAGGCAGTTCTGCCGGGAGCTGGTGGCCATTCACAGAGACATGGCAGACAGCATGCACGTCCTTGGTCGGAGGATGGCCGACCTCACCAGCCAGGTTGGCCAGATGTGCCAGACCCTGTTGGAAATCCGTGACGGGGTGCAGGCCTTCAGTAGGATACAGGGTTCTGGTGTCGTGCAGGGCCCTCTTCTGCAAGCAGCTTGCTCTAAACAGCCCCCTGGACCTGATGTGGAGTCTAACCAAAACCCCCCAAAAGAGCCTCCTCCTGCACGGACTACCAGGTCGCGAAAGAGAAAGCACCATTTTTAGGCTGCTTCATATAAAGTAAAGAAGGGTGCCCCTTCCTGAGCTGCTGCATGCTCACGTCGTCTTTCCACGAGTCTCAGTGCTCTGTGGGGAGGGTCAGCAGCTGCCCCAAGCCGTCCATGCCCTGGCTAGCTAACAGAGCAGCATGAATTACAGCGGCTGAATAGTAGGGCTGGCCCTGTGCAATGGCAAAGTGGAATCTCAGACCTTCTAGAGCTTGGGATGTAGGACATCTTTCTGTAGAGATAAGGAGTTTTCACTGGATTCCTCATGCTTTGAACGCTCTACAAGCTAAGAGATGCAATAGGAATCATTATCTTGATCTCTTCTCGTGCATGTGAAATGGTATTTACTGAGCGAGCGCGCTGCAGAGCTCGCTTTGCAGTCAGCCCCCAAATTTACCCCATTGCTGCCTTCCCATTACAAATGGGTGTATGCACTGTGCAGAGATACATCCTCGTGGCTCTGAAGACCCTTAGTGCTCGTTATTTTTCTCTTGCATTCAGCAATAATAGGCAATCCAGGGCTCACAGTGACTTTTGCCCAGGTCTGGGGTGTAAAAGCAGAGCTGTGCAGGGAAGGGAAGCAGGGTGATGCTGAGGCCGGGCCGGGTCCGAGTGCTGTGGGGATTTACGTGGCTGAGAAGGGCTGCTCTGGCACGTGCCTGGATCCCACAGCACCACGTGCACTTACATTGGAGAGTTTAATCTTTGTCTGCTCCAGTCTGAAACCCCTGCCTACCCTTCACAATGGCAGTTAAAATACAATTATTTCATTCTGTGACAACCTCTAAAGAGAACCGTGTCCTATTACTTTCTCACATGTCATAATCTTCAGTTTTGAAGCACCTCACCCTCTTCAAAGCGTGAGAGGGTGCAGAGAAACAGTGGAAGACGTAGGGCCCGCTTCTGACCTCAGGAACAGTTTGGGTTTGTTTCACTGTAATTCTGTCAACTTCAGTACAGTTACTTTGCGCTTACTCCATGTTGCATAGGGTGGGGTCTGCGCTGTGTTCTCCTGCCGGGAAGCGTTTACGATCTAAATTCCCAGCTATATGTAGGTTAAAATCTTAGACACGTTGGTTTTGTACTGCTTTCCTTCCCCATACGGGTGCAAGAAGGAACTGTGTTACAACACTTGAATGCTTTAGCACTACATGAGGTTCCTGTGTACGACCCCGTTTCTGAAACTAGGCTTTAATAATGTCACCTCAGGTGGCGATAACATAGGTGGCGGCTTTTTTACGTGCCTGTCTTCTCCTTGATTTGCCCGTCTGCCCCTGCCATGCTGCCCCCGTCCCTGGAAAGATCCAGACCGTTACCACAGGGTGCATCAGCAGGGAAAAGGGACAAGGTGTTCCCCACGCAGAGTTAGCTGTCCTGTTGTACGTGCCAGTGGTTTGCAGGAAGCTATGGATGTGCATCGTCAGGCCGTGCCTGGACTACAGACTTGGCCGAGAAGTTGTATCAGCTTTGGCGGGATTTGTCCGTAGGCAGAGCATGGCTTGGCTTGTGGGATCTTGAAGGAGCATCTTCAACGGGCCTGGCCTCGCCTTTGCCAGTGTAGTGCCCTAACTTCTCTTCTGGAACGTTCACTGTTTGTCTGCTGTGTCAGGCTTCCCTGACTTGCTGTCCCTTTGTTTCTTTTTAATTGCTCTGTAAGTCTGATTCAAGTAATTTATTTTTAGTTGTGCGATGAAAGACTGTTGCTCAAGGAAGGAGAGGAGGAAAACCTCCTTTCTGAGGAGTGACCCAGGGAGGACGTTCCTCATAGTGCTCGTGCCAGACCAGGGCAGAACTCGCTCACCTTCCTCCAAGGATGTTGTTTTACTTCTGTGCTCTGCAAAAGTCACAGTCTCCCTTCAGTTGAAGGGAAGATTGGGAGATCTGCTAGAAGTGGATGTAATTTATGAGTCACAGAGAACCAAAAAAGTGGTGGTATGTTTTAAAGGCTTTCTGAGTCAATACAGTGCTGCTGCTACACGTTAGAAGTAGTATTTTATATTTTTATAATATTTGGTCCCTGCTGACGTTCTCCCAGGGGTGTGCTGACAGGATTAGCTCCTCCGATGTTGTCCGGGGGTGGGGTGTCCCTTTCAGAAACCCTCAGGCCTCAGAGGAGGAGGTGGGTGCTGGGCCCTGGAGGGAGCTGGCACTATCGCTGCCATCAGTTTACGTTTAGCGAGAGAACCCTGGTGCGGGCTGCGCAGCCTCCAGTGCAAACCCCCAGAGGCCGGGCTCTGGTCAGGAGAAAGGACCTCGTGCTGTAACCTGCCTGATGTCTCCCCCAGTTTCCTCTGTGGACTGTTACAGATGGGCGCAGATCTGGGGACGTATCTCCTGCCCTGTGTAGACCCCTCGGTGGAGTGGCTTTTCTGTACTGGCTGGCAAAGGATGCATCCTCCCGCACCCGTCCTGTTAACTGGCTGTTGAAGTAAGTGCCTGTGTCAAAGCAACCTGCTGTGCTCGACCCCCATATCCCCGTGTCTTGTACATGCTGAAAAAACCCCTCTCTTTAGGAATATTTTTGTTAAGAATGCAATAAATAACGTAACACTTTTAACACAGCTGCTGTTGAGTCTTTTGTTTCTCTTGTATCATTTTTTGCCCGAATGGGTGCCGCGCCTGTCGCAGATGTGGGGTCTCCTGGAGGCACTTGACAGGGGAGAGCTGAGGTGGGGGTTGGGGGTACGGCACCCTGCGACCCCTGCTGGAGCTGGAGGCAGTGCAGGATCTTCTGGCTCTGTGCAAACCTTCCTTTGGGAAGGGCAAACCAAAGGGTGAGTGATGGAGGGGCTAGCAGGCGGTGGGGAGGCACGGGGCAAATCCTGGAGGGGG